>NC_057802.1:86194864-86203350 GCF_018294505.1 Triticum aestivum | reverse complement strand
GAAAATGTTTTATAAATAAAAATAATTAGTTTAGCTAAACACTCACTGACATGTGGGGCCCATCCCTCTAATTATACTGTTAGATTAGTTTAATTAAGTATTAGACTAACAGAGGCTGACATGTGGGTCCCACTGGACCCACCTGTCTGGTTTGACTGGTCAGCCGACCTGTTGACTTGCTGACGTCAGCATTGCCTCATGCTGACGTCATAATTCATTTTTCTTAATATAAATAATTCCAGAAATTCAAATAAACTTTGAAAATTCATATCTTTTAAACCGTAACTCGGATGAAAATGTTTTCTATATGAAAGTTGCTCAGAACGACGAGACGAATCCGACTACGCAGTCCGTTCATCCACCGCACCTCCCTAACCTATCGAACTAGCAACTTTCCCCCTCCGATCCGTCTGTCCGAAAACGCGAAACATCGGGCATACCTCCCGGATGCCCCCCCTTCACCGGTACCACCTACTGTCGCGTTAGGGCACCCCTAGCACCGCTCATTGTCATGTCACGCATCGTCATGCTTATGTTTGCCTTGTATTTACTGTTTCTTCCCCCTCTTCTCTCCGGTAGACTACGAGACCGACACTGCTGCTACCCAGTTTGACTACGGAGTCGACGACCCCTCCTACTTGACAGAGCAATCAGGCAAGCCCCCCCCTTTGATCACCAGATATCGCCTACTCTAATCTCTACTGCTTGCATTAGAGTAGTGTAGCATGTTACTGCTTTTCGATATCCTATTCTGATGCATAGCCTATCCTTGCTACTATTGTTACTACCTTTACCTGCAATCCTACATGCTTAGTATAGGATGCTAGATTTCCATCAGTGGCCCTACATTCTTGTCCGTCTGCTGTGCTATACTATCGGGCCGTGATCACCTGGGCGGTGATCACGGGCATATACTTATATACTATATACATGACACATGTGATGACTAAAGTCGGGTCGGCTCGTGGGAGTACCCGCAAGTGGATCTTTGTGGCGGAGCGACAGGGCAGGTTGAGACCGCCTAGGTGAGAGGTGGGCCTGGCCCTGGTCGGCGTTCGCGGATACTTAACACGCTTAACGAGATCTTGGTATTTGATCTGAGTCTGGCCATTTGGTCTATACGCACTAACCATCTACGTGGGAGTAGTTATGGGTATCCCGACGTCGTCGTATCAGCCGAAGCTCTTTTGACGTCAGCGACTGAGTGGCGCGCGCCGTGTTGGACCGCTTTGACGTAACCGCCGTGATCGTGTGGGTTGCTAGGTCTGCTCGCGGCCGCGTTCGCAACGTGCAGGTGTGCATAGGGCGATGGGCCCAGACCCCTGCGCGCATAGGTTTAGACCGGCGTGCTGACCTCTCTATTGAGCCTAGGTGGGGCTGCGACGTGTTGATCTTACGAGGCCGGGCATGACCCAGAAAAGTGTGTCCGGCCAATTGGGATCGAGCGTGTTGGGTTATGTGGTGCACCCCTGCAGGGAAGTTTATCTATTCGAATAGCCGTGTCCCTCGGTAAAAGGACGACCCGGAGTTGTACCTTGAGCTTATGACAACTAGAACTGGATACTGAATAAAATACACCCTTCCAAGTGCCAGATACAACCCGGTGATCGCTCTCTAACAGGGCGACGAGGAGGGGATTACCGGGTAGGATTATGCTATGCGATGCTACTTGGAGGACTTCAATCTACTCTCTTCTACATGCTGCAAGATGGAGATGTCCAGAAGCGTAGTCTTCGACAGGACTAGCTATCCCCCTCTTATTCCGGCATTCTGCAGTTTAGTCCACTGATATGCCTCTTTACACATATACCCATGCATATGTAGTGTAGCTCCTTGCTTGCGAGTACTTTGGATGAGTACTCACGGTTGCTTTTCTCCCTCTTTTCCCCTTTCTATACCGGATTGTCGCAATCAGATGTCGGAGTTCAGGAGCCAGACGCCACCGTCGACGACGACACCTACGACACTGGAGGTGCCTACTACTACGTGCAGGCCGCTGACGACGACCAGGAGTAGTTAGGAGGTCCCAGGCAGGAGGCCTTGCCTTTTCGATCGTTGCTACTTTTGTGCTAGCCTTCTTAAGGCAAACTTGTTTAACTTATGTCTGTACTCAGATATTGTTGCTTCCGCTGACTCGTCTATGATCGAGCACTTGTATTCGAGCCCTCGAGGCCCCTGGCTTGTATTATAATGCTTGTATGACTTATTTATGTTTTAGAGTTGTGTTGTGATATCTTCCCGTGAGTCCCTGATCGTGGTCGTACACATTTGCGTGCATGATTAGTGTACGGTCAAATCGGGGGCGTCACAAGTTGGTATCAGAGCCGACTGCCTGTAGGAACCCCCCTTCCACACTCCTTGGCCGAAGTCGAGTCTAGTCATTGCAAAAACTTTTACTAACATGGCTGTGCGGCTTACGGGCCCACGTCGCCATTGGGTGGTACTAGGATCTTTTACTCCTCGACCTTTACTCTGGGACTCTGAAATCTCTTCTACTCGGGTTAAACGAATTTACTAACTCTAACACTAGGATCCCGTGACCGCGTTCACCCCAAAGATGGATAAGCCTTAGTTGTTTCTTAGAATAGTATTTTGACCAATTCACACACTGTCATTTGACTCCTTTGAAACGTCTTTGCTTTCAGATGGAACCCACGAGGCAGGTTGTTCGCCACACGATGGCCATTGGTGCCTCGGGATCACCTGCGGTGCTAGCTGAGATGATGACCTATCTGGGTTATCGCTGGCACCCTGAGTTCACCGTCTACGAGGAGTTCCAGGACTTTAACCAGGAGCAGTACCGTGCCATCGTCCACCTCTACTCTCGGGAGTACGACTCCACTACTGTGCTGCACACCGCACATGGTGTTGGTGTGACCATCGATATGGCTGTCCACGATGCAGCCTATGCTGCTCTGACACGTCTTCGTGGAGAGTATCAGGAGTTGGACACCTCCCCTTTCAGGCACATTGCTATCGCCTCTGATGTTGGTACGGAGGGATACTATACTGCTGCCTACTCCACTGTCACCCGGGAGCCCTTCTACCATCAGCACCTGGTTCTGCATGCTGATGGGCTGGATCGAGCTAACCGAGCTCTTCGCCACGAGATGTACACCACCCGTCAGCACCTTTACCGTGCTCTGGCGCTGCTGCACCCCTTTGTCCGATCTGGACAGGTACCGCGTGCTGCGATCTACCCAGCCAGGACCGTGATGCCCCACGGTGTTGGTTGGCCAGAGGTGGGAGGCTACTCTCCCGCACTTGGTCCTTTTCTGCCACCTGAGCACCGGGCTCTACACCTGAGTATCCGCGGCCCCCAGTCTGCTGACGTGGAGGATTATCCGTTACCTCACTACCAGCTGTCGGGCTACGATTACCTCCACAGTACCTCTTGGGACTGATGTAGGCTTGCTTGTAGTATTAGTTGCAGTCGCCGCGAGCCTGTGTGCCGCCTATGATGTTTTAGTCTATGTACTGAACTCTATGTACTGAACTCTATGCATGGCCCCTTTTGTAAGTTATGCCGACTACTATGTAGTAGCTATCGTGCTCCATTCATTGTGCATGTTTCATCATGAATGATTCTTGTCATTGCAAATTTTCCCAATGCTGAACTACCCCTGTTATATATTAGCAGGATGGTTAGACCAGGTGGTCGTGGTCGTGGTGGCGATGCCCCACCACCACCTGAGTACATGGCTGGTATGATCCAACAGTTTGAACTGAACCGCCAATTCATGGAAAATATGATGGCTCAGTTTCCTCGCCCCAATATGAACCAACAGCCAGCTCAAGTGACTCTTCAAGATTTCATACGCCTCAACCCAACCATCTACCGCAGCTCAACTCAGCCTCTGGATGCTGATGACTGGCTCCGTGACATCACCTATGAGTTGGAGTCTGCTGATGTAGCCCCTGCCAGCTATGTCAATTTTGCTTCCTTCTTCTTGAAGGGACCCGCAGCTCAATGGTGGGACAGCCACAGGCGTACTCTGCCAGCTGGAACAATCATCACCTGGCCAGACTTCCAAGCTGCTTTCCGTGCCCGCTTCATTCCTCAGGGAGTCATGGACCGGAAGAAGCGTGAGTTCCGCAACCTCATCCAAGGCAACAAAACTGTTGAAGCTTATCAGCGGGAGTTTCTGGACTTGTCCCGCTATGCTGAAGAAGACATTGCAACTGATGCACGCAGACAGGAGAAGTTCCGTGATGGCCTTCAAGCTGACATCAAGCTCGCACTTCTAGTGCATGACTTTGCTGATTTCACCACCTTGGTGAACAAGGCCATCAATGTTGAAACTGGTCTGCAGGAATACCAGAGCTCTCAGAGGCGCAACCGTGACACGGGCTCATCTTCGGGCTCGCCCTCACAGAAGCGTAAGATATGGATCCCGAACAGCATGTATCGTCCGAATGCACCTGCTCCCAGGAAATCTTATGCTGCACCGCGTCTGCCTCCTCCACCATCTAAGCAGTCAAAGCTACCAGCTCCCCCACCTGGGGCTCCTGTTCCCACTCCCGATAATGGTCTGTGCTTCAAGTGTGGTCAACCGGGTCACTTTGCCAGGAACTGCTATCAGAACCAGAATCAACTGGCCCTTCCAGCAGCTGGCCGTGGTAACAACCAGCCCCGCGACAACAATGCTAAGTCTTATGGTCGTGCTCATGCCAACCACGTTGATCTCAGCGAAGCTCAAGACCAGCCTGCTACTGTGATGGGTACACTCCTCGTAAATTCAGTACCAGCATCCGTTTTATTTGATACAGGAGCATCCCATTCATTCATATCAGCAGAATTTGCATTCCTGCATGGCATTCATTACGAAGAGATAAACACTCCGCTAGTGGTACACACCCCTGCGGGCCAATGTCAAACCTCTATGGTTAGTCGCGATGTTACTGTTGAAATTGAAGGACTGGAATTTCTTGTCTCTCCCATCGTACTGAAGTCCTGTAGCATTGATCTCATTCTGGGAATGAATTGGTTAAAAGCGCATACTGCTTCAATCGTTTGCACCACTAAGACCGTCCATCTGCTACACCCTTCAGATGAGATAGTTACTTACCAAGCCCATCTGGTGCAAAATGCCGAGGCAAGGCGCTATGCATTGAATGCATTGAACGCTGCACCACTCGAGGGCATTGAAAACATTCCCGTCGTGCGTGAATTCCTCGACGTCTTCCCTGAAGAACTTCCAGGGATTCCCCCTGCTAGAGCTGTCGAATTCATCATCGACTTGAAACCAGGCACCACTCCTATAGCCAAGCGACCCTACAAAATGCCGCCGCATGAACTCCTTGAGCTTAAGGAGGAAATCGACAAGTCTCTTCGCAAAGGATTCATTCGCCCAAGTTGCTCTCCTTGGGGAGCACCTTCTCTCTTTGTTAAGAAGAAGGACGGGACAAACCGGTTAGTTCAAGACTACCGTCCTATAAACCAAGCTACCATTCAGAATAAATACCCTCTTCCTCGGATCAATGATCTGTATGATCAACTGGCGGGTTCGTCAGTGTTCTCTAAGCTCGACTTGAGGTTGGGCTACCACCAGATCCGTGTTCGCGAAGAGGATATCCCAAAGACCGCCTTCGTGACTCGCTATGGTTCATATGAGTACACCGTCATGTCTTTCGGTTTAACCAATGCTCCAGCCACCTTCTCTCGTCTGATGAACTACATATTCATGGATTACCTCGACAAGTTCGTCGTGGTTTATCTGGATGATATCCTGATATTTTCCAAGAACGAAGAAGAACATGCTGAACATCTTCGTCTTGTGCTGGAAAAGCTACGAGAACATCAACTATATGCCAAGTTCTCTAAATGTGAATTCTGGCTACCCGAAGTAACCTATCTTGGGCATGTCATCTCTAAGGATGGTATTGCCGTCAACCCTGAACGAGTTCAGGCTATTCTTGATTGGACTCCTCCCAAGAACGTTAAGCAAGTCAGAAGTTTTCTCGGTCTCGCCAGCTATTGCCGTCGATTCGTCGAGAACTTCTCTAAGATCGCCAGGCCTCTGACTAACCTGTTGCATAAGGGTGTCAAGTTCCAATGGACAGACAAATGTCAAGAAAGTTTCCAGGCACTCAAAGACAAGTTGACTTCTGCCCCAGTTCTAGCTCCACCTGATACTAAGAAGGACTTCGTCATCTATTGCGACGCTTCCCGTCAAGGATTAGGCTGTGTCCTAATGCAAGACCGCAAAGTGATTGCTTATGCCTCTCGACAATTGCGCCCTCACGAAGAGAACTACCCAGTTCACGACCTCGAACTTGCTGCTGTCATACATGCGCTGAAGCAGTGGCGACATTACCTTCTCGGTAATCGTTGCGAGATCTTCACTGACCACCAAAGTCTGAAGTATCTGTTTACTCAGCCAGATCTGAACCTCCGTCAGCAGAGATGGATGGAGCTTGTTGCAGACTTTGACTTGGGTATTTCCTATACTCCAGGCAAGGCTAATGTAATGGCTGATGCCTTGAGCCGCAAGTCTTACTGCAACCACCTCCAGGTTCATAAAGTTCAGCCCTCGCTTGTTGAAGAATTCAGGAAGCTGAACCTCCATATTGTTCCTCCGGGTGCACTCGCTCCCCCTCCTAAGGAGTTCCGCAAGATGAACCTCCGTGTTGTTCCCCAGGGTTCCCTCAATACCCTGGTCGTCGAACCAGATCTCCTGGACTCCATCAAGAGAATACAGGGGTATGACTCTGAAGCCCACAAGATTAAGCGCTACCTCACAGAAGGAAAGCCCTCATTCTTCACCATTTCTGAAGATGGCGCCCTATACTTCAAGGGCCGCCTAGTGGTGCCATGTGCAGAGAAAAACCTGGATATGACACAGGAAGTTATGAAAGAAGCTCATGATACGCCTCTGTGTATCCATCCTGGTAGTACAAAGATGTATCAAGATATCCGTCAGAGATTCTGGTGGACTAATATGAAGCAAGACATTGCTCGTTATGTTGCTGAGTGTGACGTTTGCCGTCGTATCAAAGCAGAACATCAAAGGCCTGCTGGAACTCTGCAACCTATCTCTATTCCTGAATGGAAATGGGACCATGTTGAGATGGACTTCGTCACTGGATTTCCCAAATCGCAGAAAGGTAATGATGCTATTCTTGTCGTCATTGACCGGCTTTCCAAAGTTGCACATTTCCTGGCAGTCAAAGAAACGATCACTGCTAGCCAGTTGGCAACGCTCTATATGTCCAGGATTGTTTCACTCCACGGTATTCCATTGGTTATCAGTTCAGACCGTGGCAGCTTATTCACTTCAAGATTCTGGGCAAGTTTCCAAGAAGCTATGGGCACTCATCTGTCATTTAGTACTGCGTTTCATCCTCAATCGCAAGGACAATTTGAACGCGTCAATCAAGTTCTCGAAGACATGCTTCGAGCTTGCGTTATTTCCTTCGGCAAGAAATGGGAGGAATCTCTCCCGTATGCTGAGTTCTCTTATAATAATAGCTATCAAGCTAGTCTGAAGATGGCCCCCTTCGAAGTGTTATATGGACGAAAGTGCCGAACCCCCCTGAACTGGTCAGAAACTGGGGAACGTCCACTCTTCGGTCCGGATATTATCCAAGATGCCGAAGAACAAGTCCGCATTATTCGCGAGAATCTCAAGACTGCTCAGTCACGTCAGAAGAGTCAGTATGACCGTCATCATAAAGACATGGTCTATCAACCTGGCGAAAAGGCTTATCTTCGAGTCACACCTATGAAGGGTGCTCACCGCTTCGGGATCAAGGGCAAACTAGCTCCTCGCTATATTGGCCCATTCACTATTCTCGAAAGGCGTGGAAAAGTGGCATACCAACTGGAACTACCGTCGAACCTTTCTCAGGTTCACGATGTGTTCCATGTGTCACAGCTCCGCCGTTGCTTCAAGGATCCAATCCGAGCTGTGGATCACGAAGTGCTCGAATTGCAGCAAGACCTCTCCTATAAGGAGCATCCGGTCCGCATTCTCGACCAAGCTGAACGCCGCACACGTCAGAAGGCGATCAAGTTTCTCAAAGTCCAGTGGTCGCACCATTCTGAAGATGAGGCCACTTGGGAACGAGAGGATCGTCTGCGGGAAGAATACCCCGCACTGTTTCCTTCTACCTCCTAAATCTCGGGACGAGATTTCTTGTAGTGGAGGAGATTTGTAACACCCTGAGAATCATGCTACAGTAACCCCCTGTGATTAAGCTAATCATATTTCTAAACAGGGCTAGATCACATTTGAACCACACCCTTGTCAAATTCCTAGTTCAAACTTCAATTAAATTTAAAAGTGGAAAATGAAAGTTTTTCAAAAATTCAAACAAAAATGTTCAGTGGGTTCTAAATAATACACTGGTAATTATGGTGGAGAAATCACATTTTTATAAAATGTCTAAATACTTTTAAATGAAATAAAACAAAAAAGGAAATAAACAAATAAGAGAAAACAAAACAGTCAAAAGAAAAAAAGGAGCAGGCCTCCCCCCCACTG
>NC_057802.1:86192160-86193757 GCF_018294505.1 Triticum aestivum | reverse complement strand
GAAAGTTTCCAGGCACTCAAAGACAAGTTGACTTCTGCCCCAGTTCTAGCTCCACCTGATACTAAGAAGGACTTCGTCATCTATTGCGACGCTTCCCGTCAAGGATTAGGCTGTGTCCTAATGCAAGACCGCAAAGTGATTGCTTATGCCTCTCGACAATTGCGCCCTCACGAAGAGAACTACCCAGTTCACGACCTCGAACTTGCTGCTGTCATACATGCGCTGAAGCAGTGGCGACATTACCTTCTCGGTAATCGTTGCGAGATCTTCACTGACCACCAAAGTCTGAAGTATCTGTTTACTCAGCCAGATCTGAACCTCCGTCAGCAGAGATGGATGGAGCTTGTTGCAGACTTTGACTTGGGTATTTCCTATACTCCAGGCAAGGCTAATGTAATGGCTGATGCCTTGAGCCGCAAGTCTTACTGCAACCACCTCCAGGTTCATAAAGTTCAGCCCTCGCTTGTTGAAGAATTCAGGAAACTGAACCTCCATATTGTTCCTCCGGGTGCACTCGCTCCCCCTCCTAAGGAGTTCCGCAAGATGAACCTCCGTGTTGTTCCCCAGGGTTCCCTCAATACCCTGGTCGTCGAACCAGATCTCCTGGACTCCATCAAGAGAATACAGGGGTATGACTCTGGAGCCCACAAGATTAAGCGCTACCTCGCAGAAGGAAAGCCCTCATTCTTCACCATTTCTGAAGATGGCGCCCTATACTTCAAGGGCCGCCTAGTGGTGCCATGTGCAGAGAAAAACCTGGATATGACACAGGAAGTTATGAAAGAAGCCCATGATACGCCTCTATGTATCCATCCTGGTAGTACAAAGATGTATCAAGATATCCGTCAGAGATTCTGGTGGACTAATATGAAGCAAGACATTGCTCGTTATGTTGCTGAGTGTGACGTTTGCCGTCGTATCAAAGCAGAGCATCAAAGGCCTGCTGGAACTCTGCAACCTATCTCTATTCCTGAATGGAAATGGGACCATGTTGAGATGGACTTCGTCACTGGATTTCCCAAATCGCAGAAAGGTAATGATGCTATTCTTGTCGTCATTGACCGGCTTTCCAAAGTTGCACATTTCCTGGCAGTCAAAGAAACGATCACTGCTAGACAGTTGGCAACGCTCTATATGTCCAGGATTGTTTCACTCCACGGTATTCCATTGGTTATCAGTTCAGACCGTGGCAGCTTATTCACTTCAAGATTCTGGGCAAGTTTCCAAGAAGCTATGGGCACTCATCTGTCATTTAGTACTGCGTTTCATCCTCAATCGCAAGGACAAGTTGAACGCGTCAATCAAGTTCTCGAAGACATGCTTCGAGCTTGCGTTATTTCCTTCGGCAAGAAATGGGAGGAATCTCTCCCGTATGCTGAGTTCTCTTATAATAATAGCTATCAAGCTAGTCTGAAGATGGCCCCCTTCGAAGTGTTATATGGACGAAAGTGCCGAACCCCCCTGAACTGGTCAGAAACTGGGGAACGTCCACTCTTCGGTCCGGATATTATCCAAGATGCCGAAGAACAAGTCCGCATTATTCGCGAGAATCTCAAGACTGCTCAGTCACGTCAGAAGAGTCAGTATGACCGTCATC
>NC_057802.1:86084802-86190966 GCF_018294505.1 Triticum aestivum | reverse complement strand
CTGCCCGAGCGCGCTCGCCGCCGTTCACCGTAGTTCCCGCGGCCACCGTGCCCAGATCGCCCCGACGACGTGCCCGAACGACTCCCCGCCGTCGACTACGCCGACTGCACCATCGAGAACGAGCCGAGCGCCACTACATCGACCTCCCCGAGCTCGTCTTCCCCGCACGGCCGCCGTCGATCGTCGCCGACTCCGGCTACCCCGCGCCCTCCCTTAGCTCGCTGCCACTCCCCACGGCTCCGCTGTGAGCTCCTCTACCTCCTCCGCCTCTCCGCTAGCTCGCCCGCGCTCCCTAGCTTCTTCCCCGCGCGCGCCCGAACGCCACGCCGCGGAGCTCGCCGCCGGCGTGTCTCCGGTGACCAAATGGTCACGGGCGTTGGCCCGCTAGCCCGACCGCACCATGCCGCACCCGCCTAGCTAGCTAGTTCGGCCATTCGCGCGCTCTAGCGTAGCTTCCGTCGGGCACCCGTAGCTCCTCGCCGCCGGCGAGCCCGTAGCGGTCGACCCCGTCCGTTCCAGCCCCTCCGACCACCGCCGTTGGACGCGCGACGTCGAGCCGCGTCGAACGCGCCCAGCCCCGCCCCCGCAAACCCACAGTGGGTGAAACCCGCGCCCCTCCCGCGCGCGTCGCCGTGCGTTTTGGTCGCCGGCGATACTCCGGCACCGGCCGCCGACGTGGCACACCTGGGGCCACCCCTGGGTCACTGCCAGTGGCCCCCACGGGCCCAGTTGACTGGGTTGACCTAGTCAACTGCTGACTGGGCAGGCCCAGTCACTGACATGCGGGCCCCGCCGCAAAAATTAAAAAGAAAAGAAAAGGAAAATGTTTTATAAATAAAAATAATTAGTTTAGCTAAACACTCACTGACATGTGGGGCCCATCCCTCTAATTATACTGTTAGATTAGTTTAATTAAGTATTAGACTAACAGAGGCTGACATGTGGGTCCCACTGGACCCACCTGTCTGGTTTGACTGGTCAGCCGACCTGTTGACTTGCTGACGTCAGCATTGCCTCATGCTGACGTCATAATTCATTTTTCTTAATATAAATAATTCCAGAAATTCAAATAAACTTTGAAAATTCATATCTTTTAAACCGTAACTCGGATGAAAATGTTATCTATATGAAAGTTGCTCAGAACGACGAGACGAATCCGACTACGCAGTCCGTTCATCCACCGCACCTCCCTAACCTATCGAACTAGCAACTTTCCCCCTGCGATCCGTCTGTCCGAAAACGCGAAACATCGGGCATACCTCCCGGATGCCCCCCCTTCACCGTTACCACCTACTGTCGCGTTAGGGCACCCCTAGCACCGCTCATTGTCATGTCACGCATCGTCATGCTTATGTTTGCCTTGTATTTACTGTTTCTTCCCCCTCTTCTCTCCGGTAGACTACGAGACCGACACTGCTGCTGCCCAGTTTGACTACGGAGTCGACGACCCCTCCTACTTGACAGAGCAATCAGGCAAGCCCCCCCCTTTGATCACCAGATATCGCCTACTCTAATCTCTACTGCTTGCATTAGAGTAGTGTAGCATGTTACTGCTTTTCGATATCCTATTCTGATGCATAGCCTATCCTTGCTACTATTGTTACTACCTTTACCTGCAATCCTACATGCTTAGTATAGGATGCTAGATTTCCATCAGTGGCCCTACATTCTTGTCCGTCTGCTGTGCTATACTATCGGGCCGTGATCACCTGGGCGGTGATCACGGGCATATACTTATATACTATATACATGACACATGTGATGACTAAAGTCGGGTCGGCTCGTGGGAGTACCCGCAAGTGGATCTTTGTGGCGGAGCGACAGGGCAGGTTGAGACCGCCTAGGTGAGAGGTGGGCCTGGCCCTGGTCGGCGTTCGCGGATACTTAACACGCTTAACGAGATCTTGGTATTTGATCTGAGTCTGGCCATTTGGTCTATACGCACTAACCATCTACGTGGGAGTAGTTATGGGTATCCCGACGTCGTCGTATCAGCCGAAGCTCTTTTGACGTCAGCGACTGAGTGGCGCGCGCCGTGTTGGACCGCTTTGACGTAACCGCCGTGATCGTGTGGGTTGCTAGGTCTGCTCGCGGCCGCGTTCGCAACGTGCAGGTGTGCATAGGGCGATGGGCCCAGACCCCTGCGCGCATAGGTTTAGACCGGCGTGCTGACCTCTCTATTGAGCCTAGGTGGGGCTGCGACGTGTTGATCTTACGAGGCCGGGCATGACCCAGAAAAGTGTGTCCGGCCAATTGGGATCGAGCGTGTTGGGTTATGTGGTGCACCCCTGCAGGGAAGTTTATCTATTCGAATAGCCGTGTCCCTCGGTAAAAGGACGACCCGGAGTTGTACCTTGAGCTTATGACAACTAGAACTGGATACTGAATAAAATACACCCTTCCAAGTGCCAGATACAACCCGGTGATCGCTCTCTAACAGGGCGACGAGGAGGGGATTACCGGGTAGGATTATGCTATGCGATGCTACTTGGAGGACTTCAATCTACTCTCTTCTACATGCTGCAAGATGGAGATGTCCAGAAGCGTAGTCTTCGACAGGACTAGCTATCCCCCTCTTATTCCGGCATTCTGCAGTTTAGTCCACTGATATGCCTCTTTACACATATACCCATGCATATGTAGTGTAGCTCCTTGCTTGCGAGTACTTTGGATGAGTACTCACGGTTGCTTTTCTCCCTCTTTTCCCCTTTCTATACCGGATTGTCGCAATCAGATGTCGGAGTTCAGGAGCCAGACGCCACCGTCGACGACGACACCTACGACACTGGAGGTGCCTACTACTACGTGCAGGCCGCTGACGACGACCAGGAGTAGTTAGGAGGTCCCAGGCAGGAGGCCTTGCCTTTTCGATCGTTGCTACTTTTGTGCTAGCCTTCTTAAGGCAAACTTGTTTAACTTATGTCTGTACTCAGATATTGTTGCTTCCGCTGACTCGTCTATGATCGAGCACTTGTATTCGAGCCCTCGAGGCCCCTGGCTTGTATTATAATGCTTGTATGACTTATTTATGTTTTAGAGTTGTGTTGTGATATCTTCCCGTGAGTCCCTGATCGTGATCGTACACATTTGCGTGCATGATTAGTGTACGGTCAAATCGGGGGCGTCACAGTAATGCACATCACTATAAGCCTTGCAAGCATTGTGACTAATGAGTTAGTTGCGGGATGATGTGTTACGGAACGAGTAAAGAGACTTGCCGGTAACGAGATTGAACTAGGTATCGAGATACCGATGATCAAATCTCGGGCAAGTAACATACCGGTGACAAAGGGAACAACGTATGTTGTTATGCGCTCTGACCGATAAAGATCTTCGTAGAATATGTGGGAGCCAATATGGGCATCCAGGTCCCGCTATTGGTTATTGACCGGAGACGTGTCTCGGTCATGTCTACATAGTTCTCGAACCCGTAGGGTCCGCACGCTTAACGTTACGATGACAGTTTTATTGAGTTTTGATGTACCGAAGGAGTTCGGAGTCCCGGATGAGATCGGGGATATGACGAGGAGTCTCGAAATGGTCGAGACGTAAAAATCGATATATTGGACGACTATATTCGGACTTCGGAAAGGTTCCGAATGATTCGGGTATTTTTCGGAGTACCGGAGAGTTACGGGAATTCGTATTGGGCCTTAATGGGCCATACGGGAAAGGAGAGAAAGGCCTCAAAAGGTGGCCGCACCCCTCCCCATGGTCTGGTCCGAATTGGACTAGGGAAGGGGGGCGCACCCTTCCTTCTTTCTCCTTCCCCCTTCCCTTCTCCTACTCCCACAAGGAAAGGAGGAGTCCTACTCCCGGTGAGAGTAGGACTCCCCCCTATGGCGCGCCTCTCCCCTTGGCCGGCTGCCTCCCCCTTGTTTCTTTATATACGGGGGCAGGGGGGCACCCCAGAGACACAACAATTGATCCTTAAGATCTCTTAGCCGTGTGCGGTGCCCCCTCCACCATATTACACCTCGATAATACCGTTGCGGAGCTTAGGCGAAGCCCTGCGTCGATGGAACATCATCATCGTCACCACGCCGTCGTGCTGACGAAACTCTCCCTCAACACTCGGCTGGATCGGAGTTCGAGGGACGTCATCGAGCTGAACGTGTGTAGAACTCGGAGGTGCCGTACGTTCGGTACTTGATCGGTCGGATCGTGAAGACGTACGACTACATCAACCGCGTTGTGATAACGCTTCCGCTATCGGTCTACGAGGGTACGTGGACAACACTCTCCCCTCTCGTTGCTATGCATCACCATGATCTTGCGTGTGCGTAGGAATTTTTTTAAATTACTACGTTCCCCAACAGTTAGTGCCGCTTACCTAGCCTCCCCGGCAACGGTGTCAGTGTCTACAACTTGCAAGATTGGATCAAGAACATAAATATATTCATGAAAACATAATAGATTAAGATCTGAAATTATGGCAGTCGGGCCCTCATGACAAGCATTAAGCATAGCAAAGTCATAGCAATATCAATCTTAGAACATAGTGGATACTAGGGATCAAACCCTAACAAAACTAACTCTTACATGATAAATCTCATCCAACCCATCACCGTCCAGCAAGCCTATGATGGAATTACTCACGCACGGCGGTGAGCATCATGAAATTGATGATGGAGGATGGTTGATGATGACGACGACGTCGATTTCCCCTCTCGAGAGCCCAAAATGGACTCCAGATCTGCCCTCCCGAGGAAGAATAGGAGGCGGTGGCGGCTCCATATAGTGAAACGCGATGAATCCTTATCTCTGATTTTTTTCTCCGCGAACGTGAATATATAGAGTTGGAGTTAGGGTCGGAGGAGGTCCAGGGGACCGACAAGGGAGGGGGGCACGCCCTAGGGGGCGCCCCACCCTTGTGGACAGCTGGTGGGTCCCCTCTGGTTGATCTTTCGCCAATATTTTTTATATATTTCAAAAATATTCTTCATGAATTTTCATGTCAATCCGAGAACTTTTATTTGTGCACAAAAATAACACCATGGCAATTCTGCTGAAAATAGCATCAGTCCGGTTAGTTCCATTCAAATCATGCAAATTAAAGTCCAAAATAAGGGCAAAAGAGTTTGAAAAAGTAGATACGATGAAGATGTATCAACTCCCCCAAGCTTAACCCATTGCTTGTCTTCAATCAATTCAGTTGACAAACTGAAAGTGACAAAGAAAGTCTTTTACAAACTCTATTTGATCTTATTGATGTAAATATGTCTAACTGATGTTCAGGTTTTCAAGAAAGATCATGAACTAACCATATTCACTTAGGTCTCACATTTACTTATATCAATGGAATAATCAACTAGCGAGTAATCTTTACCTAATAATAAAGAGAATTGGGTTTCTGCCCGTGCGTCGCGCACGATTTTGCATAAAAGTCCATCTGTTTCTGAGAATTTGACCCGCGGTCCTATTTTTAAGTGGCTAATCCGAAAAAATGATTCGCTTTTACATAAAGGACCCTGCAGTTTTTATTATTCGACCTGCGACCACAGGATAGGCAAGAGGCGGCGCTTGGTTGGTGGGCTGGGCGGCGGGGCAGACGGATCGAGGCCGACGGAGAGGTGGCGGCCCGAAGGCAGCACGAGCTCCAAGGGGGTGGATGAATGGGCGCTCCTCTCGGTCGTCTTCCTCCGGACCGCAGGACAGGCAAGAGGCGACTCTTGGTTGGTGGTCTGGGCGGCGGATACGGCTGCTCCGGCGTGGATCCAGCGGCAGGGCGAACGGATCGCGGCGAAGGAGCACGAGGCCGACGGAGAGGTGGTGGGCCGGAGGCGAGGCGAGCTCCAAGGCGGCTGGGTTGTTCCATGGCGACTTCCTTCCCTATAGAAGACAAAGATTAGTGACAGAGAGAAGGAGAAGGGAAAAGCCGAGAGAGAGAAGGACAGAGGGGCGGCGGCAGCTGCTGGGATGGCCTGCTCGTGGCATAGCTAGAGCTCCTCTCCAGGCGCGGTCGGAGGCAGGAAGGTCGGGCTGCTGGAGTGGGAAGAAGTGGGGATTTGCGAAGGGGGGAAGAATAGAAACAACTGCGGTACCACCTCGCTCCTTTGTAATCAATCAGATCAATTCATATACACCGGCTGCTTGAGGCATCAACAAGCAGAAAGAAGGAAACGGAATAAACTCAAAGGGAGTTTACGAAGGAACAACTACGGATATCCGATAACCAGAGCACACACTCGGCAGTGGCTGCTTGAGGCATCAACAACCAGAGGAAGGGAAGGAAGAAGCACAATCCAATCAGCAAGAGGACGACGGCCCCTTGAGGAATAGAAAATGCGTCAATACAGTATGATTTAGGCCACTAGATTCGCAACCACAAGATCACTTCCAGCCCCACCAAAACAGCACTCACCGCATCGCGTGAGTAACTCCGGAGGAGCACCAGCTATACTCCCTCAAGCTGTAGCAACCATGTTTCTGGTCACCTTACGAAAAAAAAGGCCGGGGCTTCCCTTGGAGCAGCTCGTGCGGGCTAGCAGCAGCGAGCCCCTGCCTTGCAAAACCCGCAGCTTGCGCAGGCGAGCACGACAGCGCGTCCTCCGGGCAGCATCGGAGCGCATGGACGACGGAAGCTTCGCAGCAGGACCCAACCGTGCATCGTCTCCAGCGTCTCCCGTGGACACAGCAGTTGCGTTGCGAATGAAGATGAGGAAAGTGAGAAGGGAACAATGGGAAAAGAGGAAGAGGAAGAAACGGGACGAGAGAGGAGTCGAGAGGATAAGATTTCAGCGGTGGGAACGAACGCGTGCGCGCTGCTGGACCCATGCGGGGGACACGTGACGATAGAAAGAGGCGATTTATACGTGGGTGGCTTAGAAAAGGAACGGAATAATCTTGCAAACAAAAAACAATCAACATTGCTAAAAAATACTAACCTCAAATATTAACAAAATCTTATATAAACAATCCCACTTCGATGCACCACAATTTTTCCGTTTGGTGATAGTGCAATGCCGAAGAAGACGCCGTCAAAGACATGGATGTGGCTTCATTAATTGTTTTGAATTGCGGACGCCAACCACAATGTCGGACATGAAAATGTCATCATGAATCAGTCACTAAAAATACGATGTTTTTTTCTTCCCGTACAACACATGGTGCATTAAATTATAGCATACAAAGGCTAAAGGGAATCTTCTTTTGAAAAACACAGTATAAATGTAGGCACTCACAAACATACATACACACTCACCCTAGAGAGACTCAGCCGACGGGTCTTCAGATTGATGAAGTCACCACAAACATCTCGCTATCGATGCAAATGAGTTCGACCCTATGTGTATCCCACTAAAAACAGATACACCACCCCACTTCCACCGAATGATAGTGCTAAGTTGAAGGAGGCGCCAACGAAAGACATCCTTACGACTTTCTCAACTCCATGCTTCATGGTGCAGACACCATCAATCTTTTTTTCTTAACTGCGGACACAGTGTGTGTCTTTTTAAGATAAAGAGTGCTTCAATTTGTTTTCCCTTTCAAAATATCCACATTTTTTTAATATGTTCACGCTTTTTAAAAAAATTCTCAAAATTCCCCCCAAAAATGTCCCTTTTCAAAACATTTCAAATTGTTCACAAAATTAACATTTAAAAATCATGTGTTAAAAATGTTTGTCTTGAAAACATGTTTTAGTTTTAATAAAAAATAAAAACTATAAATTGTTCAAATTTCAAAAAATAAATTTGTATTTATTTTTTTTAAAGCAAAAAATAAAACCGATTGACAGACTATTTCATGCACCACTACTCTTCCAATATATGAAAGATATTAAGGTGCCTTTTCACGTCCACATTTCATGCTTCAAAAGGCGATAATAGTGTGATCTTATTACCGATGTTAATCGGAACTACATATATGAAATGTCGTGTGTTGCAACGCACAGACATTTATACTAGTAATAATAAATCTCGGATGACAACACTTTTTCAAAACAATCATGATACAATATGATGTAATGGTATCTCGCTAGCCTTTCTGAGACCGCGACATATAAATGTAGAGCACCCCTGAAGATCAAGGACTGACTAGACATTGTAATTCATGGTAAAACAGATCTAGTCACAGTCATACTCAATACCAATTAATAACAAAGAATACAAATGACAGTGGTGCTCTCTAACTGGTGCTTTTTATAAGAGAATGATGACTCAACAATAAAAGTAAATAGATAGCCCCTTCGCAGAGGAAAGCAGGGATTTGCAGAGGTGCCTGAGCTCGAGCTTTTAAAACAGAGATGAATATAATTTTGAGCGGTATGCTTTCATTATCAACATAACTACCAAGATATTTGGTATCTTCCATGCTAGATACATTATAGGCGGTTCCCAAATAGAATGGTAAAGTTTTTACTCCCCCTTGATACGTCTCCAACGTATCTATAATTTTTTATTATTCCATGCTATTATATTATCTGTTTTGGATGTTTTATATGCATTATTATGCTATTTTATATTATTTTTGGGACTAACCTATTAACCCAGAGCCCAGTGCCAGTTTGTGTTTTTTCCTTGTTTTTGAGTTTCGCAGAAAAGGAATACCAAACAGAGTCCAAACGGAATAAAACCTTCGCGATGATTTTTCTTGGATCAGAAGAACCTGTGGGACTTGGACTCCAAGTCAGAAGACTTTGGAGTAAATGACAAGCCACAGGGGCGTGCCCCCTGCCTTGTGGCCTACTCCAAGCCCCCCTGACCTACCTCTTCATCCTATAAATTCACATATATTCCAAAACCCTTAGAAGCATCGACGAAAACACTTTTCCACCGGCGCAACCTTCTGTATCCGTGAGATCCCATCTAGGGGCCTTTTTGGCATCCTGCCAGAGGGGGATTCGATCATGGAGGGCTTCTACATCAACTCTATTGCCCTTCTGATGAAGCATGAGTAGTTTACCTCAGACCTACGGGTCCATAGCTAGTAGCTAAATGTCTTCTTCTCTCTCTTTGATTCTCAATACCATGTTCTCCTCGATGTTCTTGGAGATCTATCCGATGTAATCTTCTTTTGCAGTGTGTTTGTCGAGATTCGATGAATTGTGGAATTATGATCAGCTTATCTATGAATATTATTTGATTCTCCTCTGAATTCTTATATGCATGATTTGATATCTTTGTAATTCTCTTCGAACTATTGGTTTAGTTTGGCCAACTAGATTGGTTTTTCTTGCAATGGGAGAAGTGTTTAGCTTTGGGTTCAATCTTGCGGTGTCCTTTCCCAGTGACAGTAGGGGAAGCAAGGCACGTATTGTATTGTTGCCATCGAGGATAAAAAGATGGGGTTTACATCATATTGCTTGAGTTTATTCCTCTACATCATGTCACCTTAATGCGTTACTCTGTTCTTCATGAACTTAATACTCTAGATGTAGGCAGGAGTCAGTCGATGTGTGGAGTAATAGTAGTAGATGTAGAATCATTTCGGTCTACTTGACACGGACGTGATGCCTATATTTCATAATCATTGCCTTAGATATTATCATACTATGCGCTTTTCTATCAATTGCTCGACAGTAATTTGTTCACCCACCGTAATTTGCTATCTTGAGAGAAGCCTCTAGTGAAACCTATGGCCCCCGGGTCTATTTTCCATAAACCAAAAAACCCCAAAATATTTACTTTTGTTTAGTTTCATCTATCTCTATCAGATCTGACTTTTGCAAGTGACCGTGAAGGGATTGACAACCCCTTTATTGCGTTGGGTGCAAGTTGTTTGATTGTTTGTGCGGGTATTAGGTGATTTGTGCGTTGTATCCTACTGGATTGATACCTTGGTTCTCTAACCGAGGAAAATACTTATCTCTACTTTGCTGCATCACCCTTTCCTCTTCAAGGAAAAAAACAACGCAAGCTCAAGAAGTAGCACCCTGCACCAACAATCACACTCCACGTCTGATCCGAAACAACGGGTACCGTCCATACCAACAACAGTCCTGGGGGAGTTTTGTTTCAAATTATATTTTGATTTGATTTCGAGCATGGAACTGGGCATCCCGATTACCAGCCACTTTCTCGTGAATGACAAGTGAATCAACACTCATCGTGAGAATAACCCACCTAGCATGGAAGATACTGACAACCCCCAGTCGCTACATGAGCGGTTCGGGCATACAAAACAGAATATCATTTGAAGGTTTAGAGTTTGGCACATGCAAATTTACTTGGAACGGCAGGTAAATACCGCATATAGGTAGGTATGGTGGACTCACATGGCACAACTTTGGGTTTATGGAAGTGGATGCACAAGCAGTATTCCCGCTTAGTACAAGTGAAGGCTAGCAAAAGATTGAGGAGCGACCAACTAGAGAGTGACGATGGTCATAAACATGCATTGAGATTAACCAACATTGAGTGCAAGCATGAGTAGGATATAAATGACCATGAACATAAATATCGTGGAGGCTATGTTGATTTTGTTTCAACTACATGCGTGAACATGTGCCAAGTCAAGCCACTTGAATTATTCAAAGGAGGATACCATCCTATCATACTACATCATAACCATTTTAAAAGCATGTTGGCACACAAGATGAACCATTATAAACTCCTAGCTAATTAAGCATGGCATGAGTAAGTATAATCTCTAACTGTCATTGCAAACATGTTTCATCCAAAATGAGCTGAATCAAGAACGATGAGCTAATCATATTCACAAAAACAAAATAGGTCGAGTTCGTACCAGCTTTTCTCCATCTCAATCTCTTCATCATATATCGTCATTATTGCCTTTCACTTGCACGACCGAATGGTGTGAATAATAATAAGAGTGCACGTGCATTGGACTAAGCTGGAAGCTGCAAACATTTATTCAAAGGAGAAGACATAGTAATATGGGCTCTTTGTTAGATCAACAATAATGCATATGAGAGCCACTCGAAATTTTCATTGTGGTCTTCTCCTCATGACCCAAAGAAAAAGAAAAGAATTTCAAAGAAACAAACCGAAATATTTTGGAGTTTTTGTTTTTCTAAAGAAAGTAAAACAAGAACGAGAAAAACTATTTACACGGGAAAGCTCCCAACAAGAAAAAGAAGAACGAGAAATCTTTTTTGGGTTTTCTTTTAGTACTACAACTAAGCAAACTAGAAAGAACCTAGAACTAGTTTTTTTTTGGATTTTCTCAAAGTTTTTCAAACAAACAAGAAGAAAGCGAGAAAAAGAAATAAACTAACATGGATGATACAATGTAAAAGCATGAACACTGACAACTGGAATGAATGTGTGAACATGAATGTAATGTCGGTGAGAAATACGTACTCCCCCAAGTTTAGGCTTTTGGCCTAAGTTGTTCTAGGGCCACGGCTGGCCTGGCGGATATCCAAAGTTGTAGTCCGGGTTGTACTGGGATGCGACAGCTACTGCCTGAAGGGCTGCAACACGGAGGCGAGCGGCCTCCACCTCTCTATCATACTCGTTCACCTCTTTTACCTGAAAGTTAAAGAAGGCAGGAGCGGGAAGGGTAATATGGACATCACGCTAGCTGTCTATCAAAGATTAGTCTGTTGGGAATAGTTGCATGGAAAACAAAAAATTTCTACGCACATGCAATGATCTATCCATGGAGATGCATAGAAACGAGGGGGAGAGTGTGTCTACGTACCCTCGTAGACCGTAAGCGGAAGCGTTTCACAACGTGATTCATGTAGTGGAACTTTATTTGCGCTCCACCGATCGAGTACTGAACGTACGACACCTCCGAGTTCTGCACACATTCATCTCGGTAACGTCCCTCGTCTCCTTGATCCAGCAAGATGTCGAGGATGTAGATGAGTTCCATCAACACGACAGCGTGGTGACTGTTATGGTGTAGTGATCCTCGCAGGGCTTCGCCTAAGCACGGCGAGAATATGACCGGGGTTGTAAACTGTGGAGGGGGGCACCGCACACGGCTAACAATTGATGTTGTGTGTTCCAGGCACCCTCTCCCCACATATATATAGGTGGGAGGGGGAGGGGAGCAGCTAGGGTGCGCTCTAAGTAGGCCGAATCCTACTTGGGGTCTTCCCCAATTCGGCCTCCCCCTTCCATAATTGCGGGAAGGAAAAAGGGAAAAGGGAAGAAGAGAAGGAAGGGGGCGAACCCCCTCTTCTCCTTCTCCTATTCGGCCTCCTGCCATAAGGGGGGCACGCCACCCCTTGTGGGCTGGTGTGCTCCCCTCTCATGGCCCATATGGCCCATATATTCTCCACGGGGGTTTCGGTAACCCCTCCGGTACTCCGATAAACACCTGATACACTCCGGAACACTTCCGGTGTCCGAATACTATCATGCTATATATCAATATTTACCTCTCGATCATTTTGAGACTCCTCATCATGTCCGTGATCTTATCCGGGACTCCGAACAACATTCCGTCACCAAATCACATAACTCATATAATACAATATCGTCATCGAACGTTAAGCGTGCGGACCCTACGGGTTCGAGAACTATGTAGACATGACCGAGACACCTCTCCAGTCAATAACCAATAGTGGAACCTGGATGCTCATATTGGCTCCTACATATTCTATGAAGATCTTTATCGGTCGAACCGTTATGACAACATACATTATTCCCTTTGTCCATTGGTATGTTACTTGCCTGAGATTCGATCGTCGGAATCTTCATACCTAGTTCAATCTCGTTACCGGCAAGTCTCTTTACTCGTTTCGTAATACATCATCCTGCAACTAACTCATTAGTCACTTTGCTTGCAAGGCTTCTTATGATGTGTATTACCGAGAGGGCCCAGAGATACCTCTCCGATTCTCGGAGTGACAAATCCTAATCTCGATCTATGCCAACTCAACAAACACCTTCGGAGATACCTGTATAGCATCTTTATAATCACCCAGTTATGTTGTGACGTTTGATAGCACACAAGGCATTCCTCCGGTATCCGGGAGTTGCATAATCTCATAGTCAAAGGAATATGTATTTGACATGAAGAAAGCAATAGGAATAAAACTGAACGATCAATATGCTAAGCTAACGGATGGGTCTTGTCCATCACATCATTCTCTTAATGATGTGATCCCGTTATCAAATGACAACTCATGTCTATGGTCAGGAAACCTTAACCATCTTTGATCAACGAGCTAGTCAAGTAGAGGCTCACTAGGGACATAGTGTTTGTCTATGTATTCACACATGTATTTAGGTTTCCGATCGATACAATTCTAGTATGAATAATAAACATTTATCATGAATAAGGAAATATAAAATAGCAACTTTATTATTACCTCTAGGGCATATTTCCTTCAGTCTCCCACTTGCACTAGAGTCAATAATCTAGATTACATTGTAATGATTCTAACACCCATGGAGTCTTGGTGCTGATCATGTTTTGCTCGTGGAAGAGGCTTCGTCAACGGGTCTGCTACATTTAGATCCGTATGTATTTTGCAAATCTCTATGTCTCCTTCCTTGAATTGATCACGGATGGAGTTGAAGCATCTCTTGATGTGTTTGGTTCTTTTGTGAAATCTGGATTCCTTTGCTAAGGCAATTGCTCCAGTATTGTCACAAAAGATTTTCATTGGACCCGATGCACTAGATATTACACCTAGATCGGATATGAATTCCTTCATCCAGATTCCTTCATTTGCTGCTTCTGAAGCAGCTATGTACTCCGCTTCACACGTAGATCCCACCACGACGCTATGCTTGGAACTGCACCAACTGATAGCTCCACCATTCAATATAAATACGTATCCGGTTTGTGACTTAGAGTCATCCGGATCAGTGTCAAAACTAGCATCGACGTAACCATTTACGATGAGCTCTTTGTCACCTCCATAAACAAGAAACATATCCTTAATCGTTTTCAGGTACTTCAGGATGTTCTTGACCGCTGTCCAGTGATCCACTCCTGGATTACTTTGGTACCTCCCTTCTAAACTTATAGCAAGGCACACATGAGGTCTGGTACACAGCATAGCATACATGATAGAGCCTATGGCTGAGGCATAGGGAATGACTTTCACTTTCTCTCTATCTTCTGTAGTGGCCGGGCATTGAGTCTGACTCAACTTCACACCTTGTAACACAGGCAAGAACCCTTTCTTTAACTGATCCATTTTGAACTTCTTCACAACTTTATCAAGGTATGTGCTTTGTGAAAGTCCTATTAAGCGTCTTGATCTATCTCTATAGATCTTGATGCCCAATATATAAGTAGCTTCACCAAGGACTTTCATTGAAAAACTTTTATTGAAGTATCCTTTTATGCTATCCAGAAATTCTACATCATTTCCAATCAACAATATGTCATCCACATATACTATTAGAAATGCTATAGAGCTCCCACTCACTTTCTTGTAAATACAGGCTTCTACGAAAGTCTATATAAAACCATATGCTTTGATCACCTCATCAAAGCGTATATTCCAACTCTGAGATGCTTGCACCAGTCCATAGATGGATCGCTGGAGCTTGCACACTTTGTATTGTTGTGCCATTTGCTAATTCAGGATATGAAATGTAGACTCTCCCTTTTTCTTCTCTGCGCATTCAATCCCCTGAGAGGAATAAAATGCAGTTAGTTGTTTATCATTTACATCCTTGTATGGAGAAGTTGATCAGAGTTTGTTAAGTACTTACAAAATCAGGCATCTAACAAGAGTGGGTATCGGGCACGTTGAAGTTGAAGAAGAGATGTAAGTCCTCGAAACTCACATCGATGGAACCAGCATCGTGTCAAAAATGATCTCCGTTGTAGTGGACTAGCAAACCATGCTGACCTGCTGACATTAGATCCATGCAATATTCATGTAACTCGCGACAACTGGAGCTACACTCATCAAAGTATTCGCCAACAAGAAATGGCTGGCCATGGATGTAATTGCGTGCTTCAAGTACGTCTGCTTTACTTTTAGCAAGCAACAAACGTTCTTCTTCACCATCCATGGCGTCAGAAATAATATTACTGCCCGATTCGAACAAGCTGCTGTTAATTTGGTTCTGGGCGATGAGTGCTTTAGTAAGAGGCCATCTTTCTCTTTCCTCTTCACTTTCCCGCCGCGCTTCCTCGGGGGTGTAGCCTTTTTGGCCACTTCCATCTTGGCACTTGAAGTATTCCTGGCAGAACGTCTGGTTGCCTGCAAGGTAGACTGCCGAGCATACGGTGAAGCATGGACGGACTGCTTAGCAGACGGTTTATCTATGCCGGACCGTTGAGCTGGCGGTGCTGCTGTGACGAACTGCTGGGCTGTAGGAGCAGAGGCATCGGACTGCTGACCAATTGAAGCTATGTCGGGTTTCTGCACAGGTGGTGCCAACTTGTTGGTGTGCTGAGGAGGCCGTGCCAACGCGTTGGTTTGCTGAGCAAGAAGTGCTAATGCATTGGTATGCTGATCAAGCGACTGCGGACCGACGGACTAATGAGCAGTCGGTTCTAGACCTACAGACTGCTTAGCAGGCGGTTCCGAAGCATCAGACTGCTTAGCAGTCCGTTCCACCAGGTTGGTCTACTGAACATGTGCTGCAGCTGGGTCTCCCGCCGCTGCTTCAGCGGTCGGCATCTGAACCGGCGGTGCATCTTCAGCAGTTGTAGGCCTTGCCACTGGCTGCTTTGGGGCGGAGGATGACATGGCCTGTACGCCACAAAGTCGGGCCGGCTGATCACAGTTTGATGCATCAGCCCACAAGAGCTGTTGTGGCAAGGAGAGCGTCACCGGTTGAGCGGTGACAGTGGTTGCTCTTGGCAGGGCTTCAGGGATCTCATCGATGGACTCTATTTCCTTTCGTGGCCACTGGATGTGATGTAACAGTGTTTCTCCCAAGGTCCTTTGCTCATCGAAGTCTCCTAGGACATTCTTCAGGGCAAATTCATTGAATCCAGGCTTTACTTCATTCACGTAGCACTTCACATAGCCCAGCTTCAATGGCACATTGTCCAACAAGAGGCCATCTTCCAAGAAGGGTGGGCAAACCCAGGCTGTTGCACATTTTAATGTACCTTCATAATGTGTAAGCACGCCCTTCAGTCTGTCTTTCATTCCAGATAGATCAGATATAGCATCATCACGAGCAGCTGCAGTCTCAAGGTCGCTGGGGTCAGCTGATGCACAACTACTCTTATGTAGTGTTGTCGCGCAATAAGCAGCATCCTCCATGCCTGCCTCCCCTCCCATCTGCTGGCTTTCTGTTAGGGTTAGAGTCTTCTGCATTATCATTGACTCCTCAACATCCTTTTGAACAGCCGGATAAATCTCCTTCCTCAACCTTTCATACAATGCATTCTGCTTCATTTCACTCGTCGCTTTTTTCATGCCGAGCCTCTCTTCTTTGCTGAGTGTGAAAGCCCTCTTGTGCGGGACATTAACACCTATACCCCTTGCACGGCCAGGGGGCTCTTTTGTTTGCAGAGCAACGGACAGAATGTCACATGGCCCTGAATTCCTGTAGAACCTTCCAGGGATCTTGGAAGCCTCTAACATCACTTGATATAGTTCGGCGTCACATGAGTTTGGCGTCACGTGCCCGCAAGTAGTCTCTGGCGTGTTCGCCCCTAATTTCAATAAAGGCCGGATTCCCACCCGCCGCTACTGCTTCTTTGTCTTCCTGGTCCCATATCAGTTTCATGCCGTAGTATCCTTCCACACCCATACGGCGGGGGTGTATGTTCTTCTTCTGAAGTTCCGATTGCTTGAAACTCTTCTCAGCAAACTCTTTAGTTGCCCTGACCCTTTTGAATTCTGCCTAGTCGTATGCGGGGATTGGGTCCTTGCCTTCACTCAAGTACTTCTTGTACAACACGTGCTTCCAGTTTCTCCTAGCCTTCTTCAGTGCAGCGTGTTCCACCTGCATTCTCCACTGCTCTAGAACATTGAAGTGATCCATGATCTCCTGAACTATCCTTCGCCGTGTTTCTGTGTCAGCCTTCCGAAACCCCGATAGATTAATGTCAAGCCTTGCTGTCGGTGTACAAAAAGAGGGGCACACTTTTGTACCCCTTTACCTGTGCACGAGCAGTCGGAGCCGCGCCCACGGTCACACCAAGCAGAGCAGGGGAGGTGAGCCAAGGTAAGACCGAAGCTCAAGATAATCAGAGCAATGCCAAGGCCGAGACCACAAGGAGCAGAGGGACGAAGCAGGCTCCCCCGGCAAGACCCTTGCCGGGGCAGCCTCAGCAGCCCCAACAAGACCCTTGCCGGGGCAGCTCGCCCCACACCAACAGAGCGAGCCACCCTTGAGTCCACGGTCCCCGACGCCATCATCCATGTTGGGCCAGGGCTCGGGAGGCACCTCCATGGTGGCATGCAGATCTTTGTGAAGACATATTCAATATCAGATGAGGATTAGAAGACGACGATCCTCGGCAAGATCCTTGCCGAGGAAGGCCACCAGACCCCCGGCAAGGCCCTTGCCGGGGATGACAGCGCGCCACGGCAAGACCCTTGCCGGGCCACCCGGCAAGGCCCTCTCCAAGGACGCTAGCAGGGCCACCACCAGGCCCACGCCAACCAAGCTTCCACCGCCGTTCACATGCAGCTGCCAGCCCAACCAGCTGGGCGGGCACCTGCGTGTCAACATGCAGCTCCCAGGCCAACTCATCGAGCGCCTGTGTGGCGGCATGCAGATCTTCGTGAAGGCTCCACCACCGCGCCACCTCAGCTGCCTGCCTGCCTACATGGCACCACACGCCTCACTGGCCAGGGCGCGTGTCAAAGCGAGGAGGAGCGGCAATGGACGGGACGGGCCTAGCCCCCGTCTCCAATAAAGCAAGGGGACACCTAAGCTACGCATTAAATGCGTCTTGTCCTGTAATACGAGCGATAAGCTCAGGGCACTGTACGCCTTTCCACCTCCTGTGTGCCACTGTGGCAGCCCCTTTCGACTATAAAAGGAGGCCCATGGCATACTGGAGAAGGATTCGGCTCTTTCGAACCACGCACTGACCACAGCTAGTTCGAGAGCTCAAGAACTCTGTGAAATACACCCACCAAAGCAGGACTAGGGTTTTACGCATCCTCGCGGCCCGAACCTGGGTAAACGATCCTTGTGCTGGCCACTAACCCTGCTCTTCTCGCAACCCCGCGCCCCGGCAACCGTAGTAGGGATTCTTGTGACCCCATAGGTGTCGTTCCACACCGACATCTTTGGCGCGCCAGGTAGGGGTGGCGCAGTTGTGAGAATCTGGTCTAGTAGTTAGCCTAGCAGTTCTTCGTCGCCATGGCTCCTGAGAAGAAGGCGGCCGGAGGAACGACGCCGGCGCGGCAACAGAAAAGCTAAGTCATTCAGAGCTTTGAGTTATTTCCTCCTATACATAAGGTTATCGTCCTCGGAGATCTCGCCTATGTATGAGAAACCTGCACGCAAAGGGGCCCTCCCGCAATTGGCAACGCCCTTGTTCTGTTTCGAGTCCGCTCAACAGCTCAAAGCGGCTGCGTCGAGAGTGGCGGGGTAGCCTTCCGCACTTGGCAACGCTCCCGACTCTGACTCGAGTCAAGCTCGACAGTTCGGGCGGCCGCTCTAAGGGCGTCAAGGTGGTTCGCCCGGCAGCAAGTACACCCGGCAGGCCAATGGGGATCCGTCCCCAAGACGCCGCCTTGGGTTTACGCGCCGGCGAGCCTACCCAGTAACATAGGGTGGACATACAAAGGAAAATCAAACAGGAAAATAACATGCATAATACTGAAAGTGCTGCGGAGTTATATTACATTGAATTGTTGCTACGGTTCTAACTAGAGATAGCGATTGTCTTGGTTGTGAACCTGCAGCGGCGATAAAGGACGGGGTGCCTAATCCCGGCGCTGGCCCTCCACCCTCTGAATTTCACCGACTCGGCTGATGATGGGCCCCGGCAACCGTAGTAGGGATTCTTGTGATCCCATAGGTGTCGTTCCACACCGACACTTGCCCTGCCAACAATTCCACACACACTCCTGAACCTCATGCGTGCTTTATGTGGTTTATTTGGAGCCCAAGAATTTAAATCAATCTGGGTTACTTCATACACACCTTTAGGCTGGTGTGAGGGCTTCCTTGGAGCGTTCCTCCGTGTCCTGACCGAAAGGGTAATTGTTGCAGCTCTATCCCGTTCATGATTACTTGATCCCTCACAATCTGCTGAAGACCTAGGGTTGTCCGAATCAGATGAAGATACATCGCCTGAAACATCTGTGCTGTCGCTGCTACTCGGCATCTACAGAGAACACATGCGAAACTCAGGAAAGGAGGATAAGAATAAAACTAACAACTTGGTATCAAGCTCTCTAAACATGACATGCAATAATTTAGAAAATGTACGGCTAATTTGTTAAGTTTGTGTGACTCGGGCGCCCGCGATATGTAAATAGGCAGTAACTTATTGGAACAAATACAACTTATATGTAGTAAGGAAGGTAGATAATGAACATATATACGCTCTCCGTTATTTTATAGCCAATTTGGGAACATACGGAACAAAATTGGAAGAGGGATTGCCAGGAAATATGCCTCACTGCGATGGAGAGCAGTAACTAGCTGGCTTCTTAATTCAAACCCGGCCGGACCACAGGAGAGGCGAGGGTTACTGCATCGATATGCTCGAGGGTGGCTGGCGAGCAAACGAAGACAGCGAGGCGCAGGCCTCCGCGTGTTGGGAACGGCAGTGGAGGTAGGCTTGATGCCGAAGAGCGGGCACACGGCCGGGATAAGCACGGCGGCGCCGAAGAGGGTTCTGCTGTGGATCTGGGGTTGCGGGGTGCTGGGGATGGAGATTGGGTGAACTAGTTGATTGAAACGCGGGCAGACGGTGGGGGGTCTTGGCGGCCTAGGTGAAAAGGGTGAAAAATATCCCCGGTCGCCGCACGCGCGGAAAGACCTATGCAAACGGTTGCCTCTAAGCGCTTGTGTGCACAAACATAATAATTTTGTTTGAAATGAAGACGTACTAATTTTGAAATGAAGACGTGAGTTCATCGTTTCGCCTCTAAATTTTTCCCACGTAAAGCAATCACAATTATACCACGGGTTTGATTTGCTGGCGCATTTCAGGTCTCGTGTGCTATATGTAAGAAATTTTTTGGAATTTACCGTGCATTTTGGCATATAAATCAATTCCTAGCCGGACTGCATTTCCTGTCTAATGGGATGAGGATTGCCGTTTGATCTGGGAGCATCCAACGGTGCAGACGTACGATCCGTAGGGTTTGGGTTCTGGCCAATCAGAACGCATGACTCAAATCGGGCGCGCAGCAAAGGGGGGCATCGGCCACGGTTTGGTAGGCACACGACTTTCCTGAGTGAACCGTGTGCTATTTGAAAACATTTTTTGGGAGGGGCTATTTGAAAACATTTACATGTGCTGTCGAAAGGGATGAGGATCGCCGTTCGATCAAGGAGAATCCAACGGTGAGGACGTACGATCCGTGGGGTTTGGGTTCTAGCCAATCAGGACGCACGGCTCAGATCGCGCGCTGGCGGAGGGGGGGCATCGGCCACGGTTTAGCGGACACACGGATTTTGTGAGTGAACCGTGTGGTATTTGAAAACATTTACATTACCTAACATCATATTTTTGTTTGAATGAAAACATGAGTTCATTGTTTCGCCTCCAATTTTTTCCACGGTAAGAAATCACGATTGTACCCTATGCTTTGATTTTCTGGTACATTTTACCAGGCGGCATGCCTCGCTAGCAATCTCAAACTTTGAATATGCAAAAAATAAGATCTCGTATGTATGTATATATATATAGTCGCAACTGCACGTGCGTGTTAGCAAGATCATTTGGGTGTCGCTTTGCAAGTTTTCATTCATTGTGCGAGAAACGAGAAAAAACTTCAAATAGTTCGGCCGCAGGGTGCGGCCAGAGGCGTAGGCCTTGTTGGTATTTTAATTTCAGGAAATGCATATAGAGCCCGGAAAATAACGAAAATCATGGTGTCACTGTCGCGTGCTCTCATGATCGCATGGAAAAATGGTAAAGTTTGGCACAAGTTTTGGTGCTCGCACCTTCCATACCGGAGCATCTCACAAGAAGGATCATAGTTTCCAAAAGGAGATGCGGCACTTCGGACTACAAATCGTCTGTTACTAGCTAGCTACACCATTCCGGCTCATTTCAGGTCGTCTGCTATGTTTAAGTCATTCTTTGCACTTACCTTGCATTGTATTTTAGTGCATTTATTAATTAATGTCAAAAACCCTACTACAACTACATGTGGGTGTTTTAGCTAGGCTATATATACTTAGGCTACTCATAGTGGAGTGTCTCATATACTAGTATCATGCATATATATATATGATACTAGTGTATGATACTACCTTTAATTAATTATAGCGCATAGTATAATACATAGAGTATAGTATCATAGATCATATTTATTGCCATGTATGACACAAATTAGCATCGCATTTAACATGATACGGTATCTACCTATATGTTACTCTAACCCTTTCTATATATATTTAATTCTTTGCCACATCAGCATACTTGCTATTTCTGAGTGCATGACATCGTCGGCTATGATATATACAACCACTATGGCCAGCCTTATATAGTGGGGAGTATCATATACTATATACAGTATCATGCACATGATACTAGTGTATGATACTACGTACGTACCTTCATAGTGCATATATAGTATCATAGAGTAGTATATATCATAGATGACTATATTTATGGCCATGCATGACACAAAGTAGTATAGTATTTATTTTTTATATATATATATATATATATATATATATATATATGTTACGGTATCTACCTATGTTACTGCTTCTTTGCCACATCATCATATTTGCTATTCTCGAGTGCATGATACCGGCTATGATACCCCCACTATGGCACCCTAAGGCTGGTCGTAATATGGGAGTATCAAGCAGTATCATGCATGCCAACTAGACTTTTTGGATGATGTGGCACACAGTTAAATTAGGAAAGAGATGGTGTGGTATCATATCATGATACCGTATCATATTAAATGTTGTACTATTTTGTGTCATGCATGGCAATTAATAAGGCAGCCTAAGATACTAACTTATGATACTATGGATGCACGCATTACGAAGGTATTACCGATCATCTACTAGTATCATGCATATATACTCCCTCCTTTCCGGTTTATAGGCTTATCGCAAAATTTTAGTTTTTCCATTTTATAAGGCTCAGTTTGGTTGTTCCCCATCACATGTTCAGATTCCAAGGTGCATTAAATCATTGCATGCAAGTATATATTAAGAGAAAATTGACCAATGCATGTATTTTATGCATGCATGTATTGCAATTAATACATTGGTAGACATAATTTTTTGAGGAAAATAAAAGCATTAATTTGGTGTTTTTTGCAAACTACAAAAAGTATTCCACCACTCACCATCTACCTTGGTTGGTGAGATTTTTGAATTGAGCCCTATAAACCGAAAAGGAGGGAGTATGATACTAGCTAGTCTATGATATACTAGCTACCTCACTAAGAGCATGGTTAATAATACAGCCAACGGTCGGCTATAAGAAGTTGCCATGTCATATACAGCCAACCTCTTAGCCGGCATGTACAATAAGAAGTTTTAAATACGTACTAGTTTATCAATAGTTGGCCCACCTTACATCCTCACAAAGTGTCTTGGGTCTCGTGTTGCAGCTGGCTCTACTAACCAAGAGACCGCTTCTCTTCTCTCTCCTATTCTCTTTCCTCCAACTAATGAGCACATATATATTATTCTATTCCTTATAGCCTGTTTATGTCACTCTATTGTACTTGCTCTAAGACTAGCCACAATGGAGAGTAACATACACTAGCTAGTAAAATACACATATCCCTAGACTATGTTACTACCTTTCATAGTGGGTAGTAACATAAGTATGGTAACATGCAAAGCCTCATTTATTAGGTTATAGACTCATATTGCATTGGGACATGTGATGTTACAGTAACTAGCTACTCAAACTACCTCTCTCCTCATTAACTCATTGCCACATAAGCAAATTTATTGAGTTGGACTCGATGTTACTGCTGAAGTTAGTCCCACTGTGGCTAGTCTAATGCATAGTATCAGAGAGTAATATCATATGTAGTTACTTTATTTATTGTCATGCATGACACATATAGTAGCATAGCATTTATTATGATACGGTTTCATGATATGATACTTAACCCTCTCTTTCTTCATTTAATTCTATGACAGCTCATCAAAATTGCCTAGTTGGCATGCAGGATACTAGCTATGATACCCCCTTACTATCAGCCTAGCAAAGAAGGTGTATAGATCATTTGTGCATCGCTTTGTGAGTTTTCATCCGTTTGTTCGAGAAGCAGGGAGAAGTTTCAAACATTTCGGCCACGAGGTGCGGCCACTGGCGTAGGCTTAGTTGGTATTTTAATTACAGGAAATTCAGATGGAGTTTGGACATCATCAAAATCGATGTGTGCCCGTGGCGTGCTCTCACGACCTCGTGGAAAAAAATTGGTAAAGTTTGGCACAAGTTTTGATGACCGCTCCTTCCACACCGGAGCATCTCACATGAAGGATCATGGTTTCCGAAAAAACTCCTGTGGCCGGTGACTTCATCGTTTGGCCTCATAAAAATTTCCATGGTACGCAATCACCATTACACCATGGGTTTGATTTTCTGGCGCATTTCAGGCATCGTTAGCTATATTTAAGACATTTTTTTAGATTAACGTGCATTTTGTGCATAAAAATAAAATTAAAACCGGAACTGCATGTGCTGTCGAAAGGGATGAGGATCGCCGTTTAATCTGGGAGCATCCAACGGTGCAGACGTACGATCTGTGGGGTTTGGGTTCTGGCCAATCAGAAAGCACGACTCAGATCGTGGGCAGAGTTTGATCGGCACATGGCTTTCATCAACGAACCGTGTGCTATTCGCAAACCAGATTGCATACTTTTGTTCACACATACTGTAGTGAGATCAATTGAGTGTGCTACCTCTATGATATAATAATAATAATAATAATAACAAAAAACAGTTCATATTCATTGCCTAAGCTGACAACATATCAAGGTCAACATATTAACGGTTCTTACATCAACAGAAAACAAGGCATAACTCACAAATTTAGTATACGCGACAGTTCTAAATTGAACGAATTAAGTTGCAGGGTAGGCATAAAGACTAGTCTTATGGCTTAAATTCCATCTCCATGGGGGAACTGGGATCATTACGTTGATCCCGAATGAACTTCGGTTTTTTGATGATTTTACGCTGCTCTGTTACACGGGTGCGTGATCCCTTGGCTGGAAACTCATCAAATTCATCGTACTCGTCCTCATCGGCAACATCATTGACACCCAGTACCCTTCTCTTCCCATGCATCACTAAATGGCAGTTCTTATGCAAGGGGTCTTCCACAAAGAAAATCTGGGTAGCATCGCTGACAAGAATGAATGGGACCGCATGATATGCCATCATTGTCCTGTTAACATAGGTCTTCCTATACTCATCAATCCTTACCTGACCAAGAGGGATACATGCGCACCTGAATAATGCCACCTTAACTTTCACATAGTCAAGCTCCCAAATCTCTTTGATGGTTCCATAGTATACCCTTTTATCAACTTCATTTAATGTCATGCATTCTATTCGAATAGAGCTATTCTGATATGAGGTCTTCTGATCACGTTCCTCAGTGTAGAACATGTATCCATTTGTGTCATATGCTTGGTACGTCAACACCGTAGGTGATGGCTTTTGTGCCAACCGCGTAGCAATGTCATTGATGGATCCTTGTGCCAAACGATTCTTCAGCCATTCGACGTAGTTCTTAGTGTGCTCCTTCATCTCCACATCTGATGAAGGCACCATTGGTAAGAAGCTTTGGCGTATCTCAGACAAGTGTTCTTCGGCATAAGCACTGAGAACTGGGTTGTTAAGCAGTACCGTCAAATGGGCTTTCTCTGCCAATTCTCTGGGTGCAGCCACTTGCGTGCCAGCAAGGACCGGCTTACCTTTCAGCCTTCCCTCGTGGCGAGAGAGGGGCAAACCTATTGGTGTTTGTTTCATGTATTCGGTGCAAAACTCAACCACCTCCTCCGCAGTATAACCTTGTAGGATGCTTGCCTCTGGATGGTTTCGGTTCCAACAAAAGCGCTTCAGTATTCCCATGAACCGCTCGAAGGGATACATGTTGCGAAGAAACACAAGACCACAATACTTTATCTCGTCGACAAGGTGCACAGTGAGATGGACCATGACATCAAAGAATGACGGTGGGAAAAACATCTCTAGGTAGGACAATATTCTTGCAATATCATCTTGCATATGATCCAACTCTTCAGGATCTACAACTTTCTACCATAGTTGGTTGAAGAAATCACAGAGGTCAATGAGTGTGTTTCTTATATCTTTGTCCATCAGATTCCTGATGGCCACTGGGAGGATTTGTGTCAACATTACGTGGCAATCATGTGACTTCGTGTGTCTCAACTTCATTTTACCTGAGCTCACATCCACGAGACTTCTGATGTTTGCGCAGTACGAAGAGGGTGTCTTAACTGACAACAAATAGGTGAAGAACTGTGTTGCTTCTTTTGTACTGAAATTGTAACTCTGGCGAGCTTTGATGAATTTGTCATTATCTTCTGCTTCACTCTTGCGTTTTGATTGATCAGCAAGCATATCGAGTCGTGAGCCGTCACCATCCTTTCTTTTACCATTAATCTTGAGCAGAGTACCAAGGAGGCTTTCACACACGTTCTTCTCTATGTGCATGACATCGATGCAGTGACGTACACGTAGAATCTCCCAATAAGGTAATTTCCAAAACACCGATTTCTTCTTAAACACTTGACCCTTGGGTGTTTGTTTCACCGTCAAAGGGTGGTTCTTGCCAAGCACAACATTAATTTTTTTAGCTATGTTGTGGACCACCTCCCCTTCATAGGGTCTTGGGCACGCACCTGCCTCTGCCGTACCATCAAATTCAGCTTTCATCTTTCGGTATGGGTGAGTTTTCCGTAAGAACCTACGATGACGCAAATACACGGTTTTGTGCGAGTTGGGAAGTCTTCTGCTAGCTGTCCTATCCATGCATGTGACACACCCTACATCTCCCTTTGTTTTCTGCCCTGATGTGTTGCCTAATGCCGGCATATCTTGAATGGTGTGCACCAGCATCGCATGTAGATCGAAAATCTCCTTTCTGTAAGCATCATAACATTTTACAGCAGGCGCATCTATCCACACTGTCAGCAGTTCTTCTACCAGTAGCTGAAAGTAAATGTCGATGTCATATCTTGAATGGTGTGCACCAGCATCGCATGTAGATCGAAAATCTCCTTTTTGTAAGAATCATAACATTTTACAGCAGGCGCATCTATCCACACTTTCAGCAGTTCTTCTACTAGTAGCTGAAAGTAAATGTCGATGTCATTTCGAGGTTGCTTCGGGCCTTGGATAATCATTGACATCATAATTTATTTTTTCTTCATACACAACCGAGGAGCTAGGTTATATATGCACAGAAGCACCGGCCATGTGCTGTGATTGGTGCTCATATCCCCAAAAGGATTCATCCCGTCAGTACACTCCCCGAGCCTTATACTTCTCGGATCCTTGGCAAATTTTTCAAACTTGTTGTCGATTAATTCCCACTGAGCCCCATATTTCAGGTGCCTCATAAACTTATCCGCAATTCGCTCATCATGATGCCATGCAAACAAACGCCTCAACCATGGAATTAAAGGCAAGTACCAAACAACCTTGAACGGGATTCCTATCTTGATCTCGTCGTCCAATTTGTACTTGTCCTTTGCTCTCCTACGCTTGTATCGTGCATGCTTGCATGTGGGACATGCACGCAAATCTTTGTACTCACCACGGTACAATATACAATCATTCACACAAGCGTGTATCTTCTGTACTTCAAGTTCCAATGGGCAAACAATTTTCTTCGTTTCATTCGTTTTTCTGGGGAGCACATTATCTTTCGGAAGAATTTCTTTTAAAAGACCTAACATCTCTATGTAGCCCTTGTTTGATAGACCGTTTGCTGCTTTAAATCTGAGAAGCACCAGGGTGGCACTCAACATGGAATATTTCTTTTTGCAACATGGATACAATTCTTTCTTGGAGTACGCATCAATGGCTGGCAGATCCTTGTACCCAATTATATCCTTTTTTGGGCCCTCGAAATCTGCAATCATAGCAGCAAAATCTGGCATATCAAGATCGTCGTCATCTGCGTCCACGTCTTGGTTTTCCAGTGGGCATTTCAGCTTTCCGGTGTTCCATTGGTAGCTTGACGCATCTGCCCCGATGTTAGATTCAACATCCATGTGACACTGATCAGGGTTTGGCATCTCGCTGCCCTGGGTATCTTCATCCATTACCTCCTCTTCATCGTGTCTAGTCCAACGCGTATATCCATCCATGAGTCCCCTAGAGACTAAGTGCAAATGGACATCTGCAACTTCATGTGACTCTGTATTGGCACAATCAGTACATGGACACATGATGTAATCCGAATCACCATTTCCCCTCTTTGTACTTTCGGCCAAATTCATGAACTCTGTCATGCCACTAATAAAATCTGCGGTTTTCTGATTCTTCATCCATCGAGATCGTTTCATCTACACCACGCGAATGGTAATTAAAAACAAAACAACAACATTAATACACGGTTTCACTGTTGCCCAAAGATGCGTGCATAAATCACAAGGTTTTATTTTTGTCGGGTGGTAGGTGCGACATATGCCAACGGATGGCTTATCATAGTGGGAGCCAGTAAAACGTCGCCGGTGCCTGGAAACGGGATGAGGCGAAGACATGCACACCGGCAAATCTTACCCAGGTTCGGGGCTCTCCGTGGAGATAACACCCCTAGTCCTGCTCTACGGGGTCTCCGCATGATCACTAGACCAATACAAGTAGCTACAAGCGCTCCTTGAGCTGTTTGGCTAGAGGAAGAAGAAGGGCAAGGCTAGCTCTCCTTTTCTCTCTATGTGGTGTGTCGAATTCCATCAGATCAACCCTTTGCATGGGTGTCCCGGGGGGTTTATATAGGCCTACCCCCAGGGGTACAATGGTAATCCGGCTGGGCGCGGGTCCCAGCCGTCAGCGTCTATGCACGTCGGCTTCTCCGCCGGTCATTGGGGCCCGCCGACTGGTGGGTCCCGACGGCTGCCGGCCTCTTGGCCGACAGGCCGGCCCCATCGCTTGGGGGCTTTGTCGACGGCTGGTTACTGTTGCCTCGCCTCTGATGACGAGAGCTTTGTTGAGGTAAGCGTGGCTACAGTATCGCCGCCTTGCGGGCTCTCACTGTAGCCTTACCTCGTCTTGTCTCCTTAATGAGGCACATGTTTCGAGGGAGGGAGGTAGCCGGCTGTTAGGAGCCAGCCACACCCCTGGCCGACTAGAGGAGGCCAGGCCGCCTTCGGATGTCTCTCTGGCAAAAGGGGCCCGCCGCCTAAGGGCCGTACTGGCGCCTGTCGTGGGTGACATCGAGGTCAACACGGCTACAGTGCCACGCCGGACGGGGGATGGCTGGCCCGTATGGCGCCCTGTAGCCATGCCTGTTCCGGGATTTAGGGCTAGTGGGTTGTACTGCGGCCACGCCCCATCCTATCGCCGTTATGTGGGTACAGTCTTTAGTGGGTGCAGTCTTGGCCGGCTTCTGGGAGCCGGCTTTCTTCATGGCCGGCTTCTGGGAGTCGGCTTTCTTCATGGCCGGCTTCTGGGAGTCGGCTTTCTTCATGGCCGGCTTCTGGGAGTCGGCTTTCTTCATGGCCGGCTTCTGGAAGTCGGCCTTGGGGATAGCCGGCCGGGGAAGGCGGCCATATGCTTTGTATGCTTGAAGGCTTGAATGGCCCGATAATTTTTCGAGGAGCCAGGGGGAGTAGGTTAGGCTACCCGTGGCCATTTACTCCGACAGTAGTCCGCGAAGCTGGTTGGGCTTCGAGGCTGAGAGGAGGTCGAGAAGCCCGGTCAGCTTCTTATCTTGACGAGCCAACAGCTGGGAGCCGGTTTCGGTTGGGCGCGCCGTCTTGGCAAAATTTTTAAAGTCGGAAGGCGGGAGTCTGTTGGCGCGTGCACCGGGCCCGGGCCGGTCGCTCGCCGCCTGCGAACCACGTGGCGTCCCTTGGCTGAAAAGAGCCTGCTAACCCACGCGCGCGACAAGACGTCGCCGCAGGCCGAGGGCCCACCACTCCAACGCCTGGTCCCAGGCGCGGATTCTTTGTGGCCCAAAGCTGTCCGCACGTCTTTCGGCGGCGGTTTCCGCATGCCGTTAGGGCGCAGTAATCGCGGGGCGTGGGGGAGTGGGCGCAGTTAATCCCACGTTCCTCCCCACGCCTCGCCTCCTCGGCTTCGCCGCACGAGGCCATAAGTAGGGGGAGGAGGGGAAGCGGCAGACGCTTGCACGCTCCTCTCCTCTCCGCCATCTTCTTCCTCCTGCTTTCTCTCGCAGCAGCGCCTCGCCGCCGCACCGTCCCATCAATCTTCACTCCACCCTGCAGCTTTGCCGCTGCAGGGCCGTGCTTTCTCCGCCACCGCACTCTTCCTTGTTAGCTTCTCGCCACCATGCAGTACGGCGGGGACGGGACGGCTCCAACGTCCATATGGACCACATCGAGTTCCTCCGCAAGACGCGGCGGTTGCCCGGCGCGGACCAGGTGCGGGTCCATCTCGCACCTGCGGAGGAGATCACGCCGGTGCCGGAGGAAGGCGAGCGGGTAGTCTTCCGCTCGCACTTCCTGCGCGGCATCGGCTTGCCGGCGAGCGCTTTCTTCCGCTCCTTCCTCGAATTCTATCAACTCCAGCCGCACCACCTCACTCCGACACGGTGGTGCTGCTGTCCGCCTTCGTCACCTTGTGTGAAGGCTTTCTTGGCGTTCTCCCCACCCTCGAGCTCTGGGGGGAGTTTTTCCAATCGAAGCCGGGCACCCGCATGCAGGGCGTGCCGGCCGAGAGCGGCGCCTTCACCGCGATGCGGCGGCCGGCGGCCGACAACCCCTTCCCCGTCATCACGTTAATCCAGTCGGTGAAGCTCTGGCAGAAGTCATATTTCTATGTGAAGAACGTCGCCCCACAAGGCGACTACGTCAACTTGCCGGTTTACGTAGCCGGCCCGCCGGCTGGGAGGCGTCCCCAGTGGTCCTATCGGGCCATGACGCTGTCGCAGGCTGGAGCCGCGGCCGTTGCCCGACTGCGGGTGATGATCCAGTCGGAGGGCCTGGCTGGATCCGACTTGCTGGCCGCCTTCGTCGCGCGCTGGGTGCTTCCGCTTCAGAGCCGCCCTCACCTGATCTGTCAGATGAGCGGCCAACTCGATCCGAGTCGGATGTGCACCAAGGACATGCCGCATGAAGGGGTGGCCCATATGGTGAATTATCTTGCGAACTGCAAGCTCTCCGCAGAGTGGCGGTTTGGCAAGGAGCCATATTCCCGTGCACATCCGCCGCCCATGGTATGTTCTCTTTTCCCCTTTCTTCTCTTAGTTTTGTCGCCGACTTCCTCTTCGCCGACTCTGACCAGTCGGCACGCCTTGGCAGAGCCCTCTCCTTCGACCGGCAACCGGGTCGGAGACGGGGCGCCGATTCCTCCCCGACCGGGCGGAGCATGACCTGGAGGACCACGACTTGGGGGCGGCCGCCATGGATGAAAACACCGAGGCGAGTGGCGGCGAAGCCGGCGGCGAGGCAGGCGGCTCCGGGCTCGGAGCGAGCTTCGACGACTGGCCAGATGACGACGAGGCGGAAATCGTCCCACGCCGCCAGCCGGCGCCCGGCCACGGCGCGGGTTCCTCCGCCGTGCCGCCTGCCCGGGGCGGCGGGCAAAAGCGTCGGGCCGCGTCGGGCTTGTTCGGCAGTCGGCCGAAGAAGCCCAAGGGCGGGGCGGCGGCGACCAGGCGGGATGAGGCGGCCGCGAAGGCGGGCCGCTTTCGTAAGGTGGTGAAGCAGCCGCAGACGGTGTCGGCGTAAGTGTATATTCCTTTGTACATTCTTTCTTCTTTTCTTGGTGATTTCTGAATCCTTGTCCTTTCTCAAAAATCAGGGCTCCGCTTTCGCTCGAGCGAGTTGCTGCCGCCTCTGTCGTTGGATCGCCGGGAGGATCCGGGAGCACCCGCCGCGTGGACCCCCGCGCCGAGCTTCAGGCGGCGACGGAGCAAAACGCGCGGGAGGCGCGGGAGGAGCGGGAGGCGGAGGAGTTGAGGGCGGATGCCACCAAGGCGGCACAGGAGGAGGAGGAGGAGGCGAAGGCGCGCGCCGACGCAGCGGCCAAGGCCCAAGCGGAGGCTGCAGCCACGGCAACAGCGGAGGGGGCCTTGCTCGTCACCCCTCTGCGTGTTGCGGCGCCCGAGGCCCCGGAGCCCCCGCCGGAGGAAGCCGGCCGCGACCAGCCAGGGTTGGAGAGGGAGGACGATGTCGTCGTCCCGGAGAGGGAGGCGGCACCGGCCCCGCCGACTGGGGCGGCTCAAGGCAGCCGGCCTAACGTGCCGCCTACGCAATCGGCCGGGGGCGAGCCGGCCGCGAGGACGTACCTGGTGGTCCAGTCGCCATCGCGCCAGCGCGCGGGGAAGGCCGCATCGGACCCGTAGAAAGCCGCGGGCTCCGGCTCGTCGGCCCGGGACGTGGAGGCGGCCATCACCAGCTCGGGGTGGACGCCGGGTGGAGTGACGGCCGTGGTGAACGTGGCGGCACAGGACATCCGGAACCGGCTTCAGTCCCAGGCTGTGGCGCTGAGGAAATACAACGACGAGTTCCTTGCGACGCGAGCGGCCATTCGGGTTAGTCTTCCTATTTTTGCTTTTTTGATCTTGGTTTCTTCCGTGGGGGCGCGTCAGCGTTCCCACTGGGTGTAGTCCTTGAGTTCCGAGTCGGCTACTGAGCAGGCGGCTTGGAACTTCTTAGCGGGCTTTGTTTTGCTATCTTGTTCTCATCCGCTCCTCTGCCTGACTTGCAGGACTACCACAACCTCCGCGTGGCTGCCTTCAACTCCCAGGCTCGGGAGCTGACCCAGAAGAATGCTGACCTATCTGAGAGCCGGGGTAAGTGCTTCGTCCTTGATCTCATGTGGGGGCGCGTCAGCGCACCCACTGGGTGTAGTCCTCGAGATTCGGGCCGACTGCTGAGCAGTCGGGTCGGATCTTCCTTGACGACTTCTTCCTTATTGCTTCTTTCTTTTCTGCCATGCCTGTAGCGGACAACGCCAGACTGAGGGAGCAGCTGGGTGGGACTCAGGCCGCCCTCCGCGCTAAGGAGGCCGAATTTGACGCCTTGGCCCAGGAGCGCGACCGCCTGGCCAAGAGGCTGGCCGACCAGGAGAAGAGCCACAAGGCGGCCCTGAAGGCGGTGCAGGACAGCGAGGCCGCCCTCCAAGCCGAATATGAGACAGAGGCGGCAAGCTGGGCCGAAGCGAGGCAATCGTTGATCAACGGCTACGGCCAGATCGAAGACTTGGTTGATGGTAGGCCGCCCTCTTCTTCGTCCTTGCTTGCTGCCTGCCGTTTGGCTCATTTTCTGACTTGGTGCTTTTATTTTCTTTCTCTTTCTTTCTTGCGCAGAGTACTTCCCTGGCTACTCTACTGCCGCCAACCAAGTCGTCGAGGCCCACCGCGAGGCACAAAGGCAGGCTGGCACCGAGATCGCGCCGGATGCTCGCCGGTCGCTGGAGGAGCAGCTCTTGGCGATTCAAGCCCGCCTCCAGCCGGCTCACCGCATGCTCCGCCGGCTTCAGCGCGTTGGGGCGCAGGTGTTGACCGCTCTTTGGCCTGGTGAGGTGATTCCCCGCACCCCCAGTCGGACTGCCGACTGGGTGGAGGTGGCGGTCGGCCGCTTCGAGGCCTGGAAGGCTTCTGCGGCTCGGTCCGGCGCCAGGCGGGCGCTGGAGTTCGTCAAGGCCTGGTATCCCGAGCTGAGTCTGGACCAGCTGGCCACCTGGCGGCAGGAGGCCGACACGGAGCTGGAGCCGGCGCGGCCGGCTATCATCCAGCGGGCTTCGGCGATTGCCGACTACACCGACACCAGCGCCTTCGCCCCTGAGGTGGACGACAACGGCGTTGCCCAGCCGGAAGAGTGGTTCGGGCTGAACCCGGCAGACGGCGAGGACTCGGCGGAGGAGATCGACTCGAGCGACGAGGGCGAGGAGGAGGAGGAGGGTGAAGACGCCGCGCCAGATGGTGGAGCGGCCGGTCAGCCTCAAATTGACCGTGCCTCCAGCAACATGGCACGCGCGGGTGCACCGCCTGCAGCAGGCGATGATCAAGCCGACACCCGCCAGTCGGCCACTCCTCCAGCCGGCGGCGCCGTCTCCACCGACCAGCCTGGCTCTCCTGCTGCGCCCTTAGTCTGCTGCCTCTACTTTCCTGTTTTACCACTCTTGGAACAATATTTTGTTAAGTTTGCACAATTCCACCCACTGGGGGTGTATTCGAACTATATTGACTGCCGGCCTGTTGGGGCCCTTATGTGTAAATATAATTATGCATGCGTTTGGCTTTCCCTTGTTCTTTGTTTTTCATCCTTCGGCTGTTTCCTTTGCCGCCCTCCCTTGGTTGCCGCCTTCCCAGCCGGACAGCTGCTCTGCAATCTATGGCTGGAGAAGTGCTTGGCCAGTTGGGAGGGCAAGTACTCTAGCTTTGTTGGATTATAGCGAAGTGACTGGGAGGCCGGCCAGCCGGCTGTTTTGATAGCCGGTAGGCGTGGTTGGAGGCCGTCTTTGCGTTATATAAGTTCGTTAGTCCTTAGCCGTTTTTCGTGTGGGCATCCTTTCTGCCTTTGGCTCTTGCCAGTCGGACAGTCGGTTCTTCGAGCTGCGACTCTCAACAAGAGAGGGCTCGGGTGCCGGCACACTACTTGTCTGGCTTCAGGTAGAACTTCTAATATAACTTAAGGCGGCCAGTCCCCGGGCCGACTAGTCGAACCCGGTGCCAGATAGAAAATCAAATGTAATAATACATTCATGAGTATGACATTCATCATTCATAGATAAAGGAGGGCAGTCCCCGAGTGCGCCTCGGGGTGCCCATTTGTCTCATATTTAATTTAAAAACGGTAGCATGATACATACTGCTTTCAACTGTAAAATCTTCTCAGGAGGTTTGCGTTCCATGGTCGTTCCGACTGCTTGCCGGAATCATCCCTCTTGCGTGCTCTTGGCTTCTGTGCGTCGATCAGGTAGTAGGAGTCATTGCCTAGTGCTTTGCTGACGACGAAAGGACCTTCCCAAGGGGCCGAGAGCTTGTGCTGGCCGGCTGTTCGCTGGATCAGCCGGAGCACAAGGTCGCCCTCTTGGAAGGATCTTGGCCTGACCTTTCGGTTGTGGTAACGGCGCAAACCCTGCTGGTAGATGGCGGACCGACTGAGTGCTAACAGCCGGCCTTCTTCCAGCAGGTCGACGCCGTCTTCTCGTGCTTCCATGGCCTCCGCTTCTGTGTACATGGTGACCCGAGGTGAGTCGAACTCGATGTCAGTTGGGATGACAGCCTCGGCACCATACACAAGGAAGAACGGAGTGAAGCCGGTTGACTTGTTTGGGGTAGTACACAGACTCCAGAGGACAGCCGGCAGCTCATCGAGCCAGCAGCCGGCCGAGCGCTCCAGTGGTATGACCAGTCGGGGCTTGATGCCGGAGAGGACGAGGCCGTTTGCTCGCTTGACCTGGCCGTTTGACTGCGGGTGGGCAACGGACGCTAAGTCCAGTCGGATGCCTTGTGTCGCGCAGAAACGTGCCAGTGCTCCCTTGGCAAAGTTTGTGCCGTTGTCGGTGATGATGCTGTGCGGCACACCATACCGAGTAGTGATGTCGGCAATGAATGTTACGGCAGTCGGCCCGTTCAGCTTCTTGATCAGCTTTGCTTCGATCCACTTGGTAAATTTGTCCACGGCGACAAGCAGATGTGTCAAGCCGCCGCGGGCTGTCTTGAATGAGCCCACCATGTCTAGCCCCCAGACGGAAAAGGGCCAGGTGAGGGGGATGGTCTTGAGTGCAGAAGCCGGCAGGTGTTGCTTGGAACTGAAGACTTGGCATCCTTTGCAGCATGAGAGGGACGTACTTCACGGCTACGCGCCTGTTGCCGTTCGCTATGCTGACAGCGGTAGAGTAATCGATGAACCAATCTTCCGGCTTCACAGAGCCGTTGTACTTGGGCGTGTCTCTGGGGAGTGAGAACCCTTTGGGGAAGGGCTCGTCGCGGATGCGGGGGCCAAAGCATGGCGGGCCGACATCGTCTTCTTCTTCTAGCACCAGGGATCGAGCTAGGCGGTCGATCCGGTGGCGGGCGTCGTTCTCGCCGAGTCCTTCGCGGTGGCCCAGTCGGCCACCGAGAGTCGGATGTGTGACAGGCGGCGGGGTGGGATGTCTCTCCCCACGAGGCGGGGGAGGAGGCGGATTGCCTTAGTGCTCCACCGCCCGAGGGCGGCCTTCCGCGTCGCGCTCGATGGTGATTCGAGTCCGGCTGCGGCTAGCAGCCGACTCCTTGTCTTTCCTTGCGCGAGCGCCGCTCGCGGTCGGCGACCGGGATGTCGCGGCGTGCTCTCGGCGTGGGGGAGGACTCTCAGCACGGGCGCCGGCTTCATGCCGTTCTGCGGCCGCGTCGATCAGCTGCTGGATGCGCCTTGTCATGTAGGGGAGCTCATCGGCCCCCAGCCCATTCAGCTCTTCTGCGGCCGCCTGAGCGGCTCGCAGATTCTCGAGTGGTGTGGCGTAGACGGGGCGGTCTGCCCCCAGCATGCTGGCGATGGCCGCGCCGCGCTTCTCTACAAGACCGGCTCGGCTCGGCCCACCATGCGGCGGCGTACCAAAGGCGGCGCGGTCGACTTCACGCTGGTGAGCCTCAGTGAGGCGTCTCATGGAGGCTATCTTCTGGCCCTCCGCGATGAGGGCGAGGCGGCGTGCCTCTAGGGTCTCGGCGTCGGCGTCAGCCGGGATGGGGACGGATAAGTCGTGCATCGCCGCTTGTAGGGCGTCGTGGGCGTTCTCGCCCGAGTCAGCGACGTGGCTGATGACCAGCACCTTAGTGACAGCACTGCTGCCGCTGTCAGCTCGAGGGAGAGGGTCGTCGAAGACTACCACATCGGAGGGGTAGGCATCGAGCGATGCCGTGTCGGAGTCGACAAGCATCGGGTCGGTGGAGCCGACCGACTCCAAGTCCACAGCAAGCTCGCTGGAGACGTGAAGCTGGTCGAGGAGGCTGACGAGGCAGCTCTCGGGGCAGTCCGTGCCCGCGTCGGACGCGGGCTCGTCGGAGATGCGAGTCTCGCCAAGAAGATCGGCGAGGTAGCTCGCTGCGCAGGCGTCGTCGACGCTTAGCAGCGCGTCAAGGCAAGCGCCATCGGGCACAGCAGGCTGGCTGCGCTCGCGCAGGAGGAAAAGGGTTCCCGTCCAGAACAGGTGTCCGGACGACAGTGCACCTGGCCCCACGGTGGGCGCCAAATGTTGGGTGGTAGGTGCGACATATGCCAACGGATGGCTTATCATAGTGGGAGCCAGTAAAACATCGCCGGTGCCTGGAAACGGGATGAGGCGAAGACATGCACGCCGGCGAATCTTACCCAGGTTCGGGGCTCTCCGTGGAGATAACACCCCTAGTCCTGCTCCGCGGGGTCTCCGCATGATCACTAGACCAATACAAGTAGCTACAAGCGCTCCTTGAGCTGTTTGGCTAGAGGAAGAAGAAGGGCAAGGCTAGCTCTCCTTTTCTCTCTATGTGGTGTGTCGAATTCTATCAGATCAACCCTTTGCATGGGTGTCCCGGGGGGTTTATATAGGCCTACACCCCAGGGGTACAATGGTAATCCGGCTGGGCGCGGGTCCTAGCCGTCAGCGTCTATGCACGGCGGCTTCTCCGCCGGTCATTGGGGCCCGCCGACTGGTGGGTCCCGCCGGCTGCCGGCCTCTTGGCCGGCAGGCTGGCCCCACCGCTTGGGGGCTTTGTCGGCGGCTGGTTACTGTTGCCTCGCCTCTGATGACGAGAGCTTTGTTGAGGTAAGCGTGGCTACAGTGTCGCCGCCTTGCGGGCTCTCACTGTAGCCTTACCTCGTCTTGTCTCCTTAATGAGGCACATGTTTCGAGGGAGGGAGGTAGCCGGCTGTTAGGAGCTGGCCACACCCCTGGCCGACTAGAGGAGGCCAGGCCGCCTTCGGATGTCTCTCTGGCAAAAGGGGCCCGCCGCCTACGGGCCGTACTGGCGCCTGTCGTGGGTGACATCAAGGTCAACACGGCTATAGTGCCACGCCGGACGAGGGATGGCTGGCCCGTACGGCGCCCTGTAGCCATGCCTGTACCGGGATTTAGGGGCAGTGGGTTGTACTGCGGCCACGCCCCATCCTATCGCCGTTATGTGGGTACAGTCTTTAGTGGGTGCAGTCTTGGCTGGCTTCTGGGAGCCGGCTTTCTTCATGGCCGGCTTTTGGGAGTCGGCTTTCTTCATGGCCGGCTTCTGGGAGTCGGCTTTCTTCATGGCCGGCTTCTGGAAGTCGGCCCTGGGGATAGCCGGCCGGGGGAAGGCGGCCATATGCTTTGTATGCTTGAAGGCTTGAATGGCCCGATAATTTTTCGAAGAGCCAGGGGGAGTAGGTTAGGCTACCCGTGGCCATTTACTCCGACAATTTTCATAATTACTGAGGGTGCTCCATGTTGTTATCCAGACGTGCAATGACAAAAATTAATGTCCAGTCAATTTACACACAGAGTACTAGTACAACACTACCCTTAGGAATTGAATACCTTAATTAAGCCACTCACGAAAAGAATACCTGCCGCGCGGCGACCTCCACCCAGCAGACAGAGAAGTGCGATGCGGCGGCACGCCGAGACAGCAGGGTGGAGGAGCAAAGCTTAGTGCGGCTGCCGCCTGAAGTTCGACCTCCACTATCCCGCCATCGACTGCGATGGATGTGCTCGAATCACGTCGCCGCCGACCTCGATGGTTGAGCTCCTCCTATCTCCCGCCGCAGACTGAGGATTGACCTCCTATGACGCCGCCACTGCCCACCGACCGAGGATTGACCTCTTCTCCGGTAGCCGCTGCCTAGGCCGCCGCCGCCATCTCTATATGCAGAGCGCCTTTTTTTGACAGATATCCACAGAGCGGCTGTTTACACGGTATCACTGTAACTCAATTATATGGACAGGGTAGTACATCACATACGGTTATGTAATGGCAACCGTGTCTAACCTAGGTTGTCTTCTCACATGGTTTGGTGCGGAAATCGTGTGTGATGTTGTAATACCTAACACAAACGACATGTATAAATAGTGTGCCTATACAACATATCGTGCCATAAGTAGTTCCCGACCATTAGCTTATCCCCACAGTTTCCCCATTTCCCCCAAATCCCTACATAGCCTCCAAATTCCCTCACATGGCGCTGACATTGGGGGAATGCGGACGAGTGGTGCTGATGGTTTTGGTGCGGCTGCTCCTGCTCGTATCACCGCCGAGCACTTGCCTAAGGTCATCAGAAGGCAGGTGTACTACGGATCCGAATCGTCCTGTCAGGTTCCAATCTATCCCGATCTTTTTTAGCATGTCCAAAGTATAGCTCCTTGCTGAATCCGTCCTGAATGACAGCCCCTCCCCTCCCAGGAAAGCGATCTGCCCCCGGATCCGGAGCATGCCTCCAGACTCCCACAACACGAGTTCGACTCCAAGTTCCGCGCCACCGAGAAGTACCAAAAGCTGAGTTGTGTGCACGGGCACACTCCTGCTCGACGTGTATGCACGGAGGGATTCGACATTGTCAAGCGGTTTCTCAGTTGCCCCTTAGAGGTTAGTGCTAATTAAGTTCATCATTTTACTTCAGTTAATGCCACCGCTCATCCAGAATACTATTTAACATTGGCAGGGATATGAGGCTTGTGCCTGTGTTAACCGGCTGGATGAAGAATGGTATGGCAGGGCTGAGAGTGTTATCACCAAGCTCGCAGAAGATAACGTAAAGTTGAAGAAGAAACTGGCTGATATGGAATATACAACCAGTACGATGAAGCAAGAAAGAATCAATCACACGCAACAGATGAAAGCAAGAGACAAGAAGGAACTAGCATGTGTAGTTCTGGTTGTCGCATTAGCCATGTTCTAAGCTCTGTTTGGAATGATGATTAGGGGTTTTGTTTGACAGTATTGCTAAAGCACATCCAGATGTGCTCTAAGTAATGCACATCTAGGTCCTATGCCATTGATGTTACGCGAAGATTCGTGCAGATATTTTCCTTTGTATTTTTTCTTTTCCTTTGTGGTTTGATTATTACTGGCTTTATCAATAAGAAGAGCTCAATGTATTGCTTGCCAACTGTCCTACTCTGTTCGTACCGGTACCGGTGCATAATTCCAAAACTTGTTCCTTCTTTTTGTCCTGAAAAAATAAACCATCCAATAGGAGTCCTGCACAACCCCGGGAATTTGGAGCGACTGGGTACAAATAATTGCGGTTGATTATATCAGCGGTTAGATAATACGTGAAGTCGTCAACCCCCTCTTCAATTGGCATTTCCTCTTCTCTGCATACACCGCTTAAGTGTCCACCATCTTCATCGTCCCCGGCAGGCCGCGCTACACATTAGCACACACTCTGCAGCCATGTCGAGCGACAGCGAGGACGACAGTTCGGCCAGCAGTCTGGCGCCCGATGATAGGTCAACATCGGAATCATCCCGCTCATCTTCCATGAGTCCGGTGTCAAGCCCAGACCTTGATTATATCCGGTTCATGGAAGGGACGCCGCCTCCGGAGTCGTCAGATGACAACCAGACGGATGCAGAGCCATCGGAGGACGGATAAGAGGACGACAATGATGATGAGGAGGAATGGTCGAACAAGGAGGAGGACGCGACAGTGGCGGCAGAGAAAAGCCAACCGTCGTCAGCAAGAAGCGTCCTCACCAAGACGATGTCGTGCGGCCATCCAACAACAACAACAACAAGAAGAAAGACTAAATTAAGCAGACTGTACATATATCTGTTTCCGTTCGCTCATATTAATTTGTTATCTCTGTTTGTCCTGTCAACCTCATCGCAGACGGTTAGTAATAAGTTTTCGACAGAGATCTTCTACATTATCGCCCATAGGTTGGTTTGTTGAACTGTGTGCCCTGACGAGCACACAATTCACAAAAAAGTCCGTATGGGCTGTCTATAATGATCGCACACAATTCTGATTACCGACCTGTTTGCTGGGTATCACACACATCTTGTTACGCCGAATCATTTGTGTTCACCTCGATCATCGCAAATAGTTCATCGGAGCAAACTGTATGCCGTATATCGCACACACATTGATATGGCTGCCCGTTTCTGTTGTTCTTTCTAATCGCAAACAGTTCATATGGATCAACCGTATGCCCTCCATCGCACACGCAACTAAAATCTGAAACATGTTTGATGCATCCTCCATCGCAAACAGTTTGCACCTTTTTTGACGGTTATTTTACACCACCGTTTGCGATTATTGCATCGCACACAGTTTCGTCGAAGGGTCTCTGATCGTAATGTCGCGTTAGTAGCATCCTGCAGTAGTGCCTCCCCCCCACACACACATATATATATAGGTCACTACTAGGAAAACGCTTATAGATAGAAGTTTACCAGTAGCGTTTGTTTATGACCCCACGCTACTAGTAGTTAGTAGTAGCGCTGGCTAGAAAGAGCGCTACTGGTATCAGTTAGCAGCAACGCTTGTCATCTAAACCAACACTACTGCTAAGTGTAACACACCACAATATCTGATCAATAAATATTAGCAGCGCTTGTCGCCCACCCAGCGCTACAGCTAGTGGGCTTAGCAGTAGCGCCGGCCCATTCCCCGCGCTGCTGTTAAGCCCACTACCTCCCCCCGCGCGCCCCCCGGCCCGACCTCATCACTCTCACTCACACTCCACACTCCTCCCTCGATCCCCCGCGCGCCGCCGTCGACCCCTGCACGCTACCGTCCCCCGCGCCGGCCCTCCTCCCCGCCGGCCGGCCAGCTCCCCCGCATCGGCCTCCTCCTCCACCCACCGCCCCGGCCCCCGCGCCGGCCCTCCTCCACCGAGAGGTACTCCTCCCTCCTTCCTCCTCCTCCCTCCCTCCCTAGTTATAGTTATTAGAGTAGTTATTTTGAATCCTATGTAGTTGAAAAAATGTAGGTTATTAGAATAATGTAGGTTATGATCGAACCCTAGCTAGGACAGATTAGGTATGAACCCTAGTTAATTCGTATGAACCCTAGGTTTTTAAATTTAGCTAGGTTTTAAAGTTAGGACAGAAATTTAGCTAGGTTTTTAATTAGATGTAGTTAATAGAATTTAGGTGTTTTAAGTGTATTTAAAAGAGTTTTAGGTGTTTTAGTTGTTTTAGGTGTACTTAACAGAATTTTAGGTGTTTTAGTTGTTTTAGGTGTAGTTAACAGAATTCTAGGTATTTTTTTAGTTAAAGCAATTGTTGTTATTTTTTTAGTTAAAGCAATTTTTCCTGTTATATGCAAATTTGCAGTGGACATGTCATATTTTGAACATGTCACATTTTGGACATGTCATATTTTTCCGAGTGGCCTATGTTTTGCCAGAAATGTCGATTCGTTTACGTTTTGGCAAATTTCAGGCGCTCGATATGTCCTGTTTTTAGCAAAGGTCATGCCAAATTTTGCTAAGTGTTTATTAATTTTGTTTTCATATTTAAGCATTTTGTTCTCGACGTCGACGATGCCTATCCCGCATCCTCGTCGCGGAGGACTCCTGGTGAGCCGAGGGGCCATGTCCGGGACTGGGCTCCACCGGGCTGGTACTGGGTTGTGCTACCTTCTGGTGAGCGCAGCTTAGTGAGGAGCCAGCCCGTCGTCGGCCCGGAGCTTCTTTGGTGGCTGTCACGTGGGCCTGCATCAGTGGAGAGGCTTGAGTCCCCCGCGCAGGTGGTACAGCACCGTGTCACTGAGGAGAACGCGCACGTCCAGCGCTACTTGGTTGCGTTGGCGAACGGGCGGTTCTCCAATACCTGGCAGATTCTTTGGGGATCTCACCAGAGCTATGATCCGGTGATGGTTCCTTCTCTTTGGGTGTCCACCGCGGCCTACTAAACCTAGAGGAGCTATTATTCAAGATGTATTAGTGATATTATATGATGATCTTTGCTACAAACTACTATATATGTATTCGATGATGGATTATTAATTACCTATTAGTTATTTGCTTATTGAATGCAAAAGATGAGCGCGGTTTGTGCTACAAACTACTATATATGTATTCATGATGGATTATATGATGATCTTTGCTACAAACTACTACAAACTACAAATTTTAGGTGTTTTAGTTGTTATATGATGATCTTTGCTAGAAACTACTATATATGTATTCGATGATGGATTATTAATTACCTATTAGGAAATGTCTGACGATGAAAGGGAATTTGCTATGTGCGAGTACCGCGAAGATGAGCGCGGTCTGTGCGACATGCCTCACCTGGTAGAAGGTCGGCGCTTCAGCATCAAGCTCCAAGAGACCTTCGATGTTGAAACGGTACGCAACGACGACAAGTGTTTTTTGTTATTTTTTGCATGACTTCTCTGCTTCTTCAACATGTAATTTCCGTCTTTTACAATTCGACTAGCTTATCCCATGCCATGCAAGACGCTATGTCTTGGAGAAGATGGGTTTTGAAGATCATGAAAGAATGGAGACAAAGATAATTCAACTAAGGACCCATCATGGTTATGATTTTGCTGTAAATCTATACAATTCTGTGAACTCATCCAATTTTGGCTGCCTGAATTGGGAAGCCCTTTGCAAGGCGTATGATTTTCATGAGGGTATGCTTCTCACCTTCGATCTTGGTGATCATGTCATCGATGAAAATGATATGACCATTTGGGTCCTTGTTGACACGCTTCTAGTTCTACCGCTGTGTGAGTTTCTTAAACATATTTACTAAGTAATTTATATTGTTTATTACAAAATATTTGACAGCTTATTTCCATTTACACCTTATTTTCATTCTTCAAAAAATGTACGGAAAATGGTAGACAAAACCTACTACTACAATGATGAAGCACAATTAACTTATAAGGAGCAAGATGGTCTTATCGCATTTTTTACTAATCTTGAGAATTACAATAGCTATTATCAAACTCCTCCACATTATGGTCAATACGTGCCACTAGTGCATGTGTTGAACTACGGTAACATCAATGGAGATATCATGGTAAGATTTTCTACTATTACCACATCCGTGCATCTTTTGCATAAATTCTTCTAAAACTAAACTACATTGCTAACTACAAAGTTATTACTATGTTTTTGAACAGAAAATCCCGATGGATTGTGTGCCTCATCTGATGTTGCCGAGAGGTCGCATTAATGTTATGAGCTTACGGCCACCACGGCCAGGTCAGCCGCAGTATCCACATCACTCCTGTCCATACCAGATTTCTCTAAGCGAGGAAGCCATGATAATAAATGATTTCAAAAAATGTTTGAACCATCATAGAGAGCTACTTGGAAGCAACATTGTGCGTAGGCCAAGACTTGGAGACAGGATGATCTCCGTTCTTTATTATGGAGAGTCAATTTTCCTTAATGGAGAGTCAATGCCTATCTTGTTTTATGATATTTTACCTAAGAGAGGGTAGAGTAAGTCCTATGAGAGGAGTAGGTCGTAGCTAGAATGTGTATTTATGTGCTACAATGTTTTAGAGTTGATGATGATGAGGAGGAGTTATGATTATGACTAGTGACCAACTTGTTATATGATGTCTCATTGACGAACATTGTTTGGTGGTGATGACAAGTGGTAATGAATATGCTATTTAAATAGACTAGTTCATGATGAGTTGTTATTGTATAAAAGACATATTTGTTTAAACATGTACATCGCCAAAATGCTAAAAAACATAAATGTTAGCAGTAGCGCTGGCTAAAAACGCGCTACTAGTACTTGAACTTACCAGTAGCGCTGGCCTAAAACCGCGCTACTGCTACAAAATAGCTGTAGCGCCGTAGCAGTAGCGCTGGTGCCCGCGCTACTGGTAGCACAAAAACCAGCGCTACTGGTAAGCTTTTCTCTAGTAGTGGAGCAGCTAGGGCGCGCCCCAAGTAGGCTGAATCCTACTTGGGGTCTTCCCCAATTCGGCCTCCCCGCCTTCCATAATTGCCGGAAGGAAAAAGGGAAGAGGGAAGAAGAGCAGGAGGGGGGGACCCCCTCTTCTCCTTCTCCTATTCGGCCTCCTGCCATAAGGGGCGCACCACCCCTTGTGGACTGGTGTGCTCCCCTCTCATGGCCCATATATTCTCCCCGGGGGTTCCGATAACCCCTCCGATACTCCGATAAATACCCGATACACTCCGGAACACTTCCGGTGTTTGAATACTTGTTGGGAAACATAGCATGCAATTTCAAAAAATTTCCTACGCTTACGCAAGATCTATCTAGGAGATGCATAGCAACGAGAGGGGAGAGTGTGTCTACGTACCCTCGTAGACCATAAGCGGAAGCGTTTAACAACGCGGTTGATGTAGTCGAACTTCTTCTAGCTCCAACCGATCAAGTACCGAACGTATGGCATGTCCGAGTTCTGCACACGTTCAGCTCGATGACGCCCCTCGTCCTCTTGATCCAGCAAGATGTCGAGGAAGTACGAGTTCCATCAGCACGACAACATGGTGACGGTGATGGTGAAGTTATCCACGCAGGGCTTGGCCTAAGCACTAGGAATGTATGACTGGAGGCGTAAACTGTGGAGGGGGCGCCGCACACGGCTAACAGTTGAAGTTGTGTGTTGTAGGCGCCCCCTCCCCACATATATATAGGTGGGAGGGAGAGGGAGCAGCCAAGGGGGGCACCACAAGTAGGCCGAATCCTAGTTGGGGTTCCTCCCCAATTCGGCCCCCTTCCTTATTCATTCAGAGGGGAAAGGAAAGAGAGGGGGGAGGGAAGGAAGGGGGAGGCCGAATCCTCCTCTTTCCTTCTCCCTTGCCCTCTTTCCTTCTCCTCCTATTTCGGCCTATATGGGGGCGTACCAGCCCCTTGTGGGCTGGTCTATCCCTCTCTTGGCCCATAAGGCCCATATCTTTGTCGGGGGTGCCTGGAACCCCTTCCTCTGACCCGATATGTACTCGGTACCCTCCGGAACACTTCCGATGTCTGAATATCATCATACTATATATCAATCTTTACCTCTCGACAATTTCGAGACTCCTCGTCATGTCTGTGATCTCATCTGGGACTCTGAACAACATTTGGTCACCAAAACACATAACTCATATGCTACTAAATCGTCATCGAACGTTTAGCGTGCGGACCCTACGGGTTCGAGAACTATGTAGACATGACCGAGACATCTCTCCGGTCAATAACCAATAACGTAACCTGGATGCTCATATTGGCTCCTACATATTCTACAATGATCTTTATCGGTCGAACCGTTATGACAACATACGTTATTCCCTTTGTCCATCGGTATGTTACTTGCCCGAGATTCGATCGTGGTATCTTCATACCTAGTTCAATCTCATTACTGGAAAGTCTCTTTACTCGTTCCGTAATACATCATCCTGCAACTAACTCATTAGTCACTTTGCTTGCAAGGCTTCTTATGATGTGCATTACCGAGAGGGCCCAGAGATACCTCTCCGATACTCGAAGTGACAAATCCTAATCTCGATCTATGCCAACCCAACAAACACCTTTGGAGATACCTGTAGAGCATCTTTATAATCACCCAGTTACGTTGTGACGTTCGATATAACACACAAGGCACTCCTCTGGTATCCAGGAGTTGCATAATCTCATAGTCAAAGGAATATTCATTTGACATGAAGAAAGCAATAGCAATAAAACTTAACGATCATAATGCTAAGCTAACGGATGGGTCTTGTCCATCACATCATTTTTCTAATGATGTGATCCCGTTCATCAAATGGCAACACATGTCTATGGTTAGGAAACTTAACCGTCTTTGATTAACGAGCTAGTCTAGTAGAGGCTTACTAGGGACACGGTGTTTTGTCTATGTATCCACACATGTATCAAGTTTCAGGTTAATACAATTCTAGCATGAATAATAAAAATTTATCATGATATAAGGAAATATAAAACAACAACTTTATTATTGCCTCTAGGGCATATTTCCTTCAATCTCCCACTTGCACCAGAGTCAATAATCTAGTTCACATCGCCATGTGATTTAACACCAATAGTTCACATCTTTATGTGATTAACACCCATAGTTCACATCACCATGTGACCAACATCCAAAGGATTTACTAGAGTCAATAATCTAGTTCACATTGCTATGTGATTAACACCCAAAGGGTACTAAGGTGTGATCATGTTTTGCTTGTGAGAGAAGTTTAGTCAACGGGTCTGCCACATTCAGATCCGTATGTATTTTGCAATTTTCTATGTCTACAATGCTCTGCATGGAGCTACTCTAGCTAATTGCTCCTACGTTCAATACGTATCTAGATTCAGAACTAGAGTCATCTAGATCAATGTCAAAGGTTGCATCAACGTAACTCTTTATGACGAACTCTTTATCACCTCCATAATTGAGAAACATTTCCTTAGTGCTCTTAGGTAACTTAGGATAATGTTGACTGTTGTCCAGTGATCTACTCCTGGATCACTATTGTAGCCCCTTGCCAAACTCATGGTAAGGTACATAATAGGTCCGCTATGCAGCATGGCATACTTTATAGAACCTATGGCTGAGGCATAGGGAATGCCTTTCATTCTCTCTCTATCTTCTTCAGTGGTCGGGCTTTGATTCTTACTCAACTTCACACCTTGCAACATAGGCAAGAACCCTTTCTTTGACTAATCTATTTTGAAATTCTTCAAAATCTTGTCACGGTATGTACTCATCAAAAGTTTTATCAAGCGTCTTGATCTATCTCTATTGATCTTGATGCCCAATATGTAAGTAGCTTCACCGAGGTCTTTCTTTGAAAAACTCCTTTCAAACACTCCTTTATGCTTTCCAAAAAATTCTACATCATTTCCGGTCAACAATATCTCATTCACATATACTTATAAGAAATTTTGTAGTGCTCCCACTCACTTTCTTGTAACTACATGCTTCTCCAACAGTCTGTATAAAACTATATGCTTTGATCAACTCATCAAAGCGTATATTCCAACTCCGAGATGCTTGCACCAGTCCATAGATGGATCGCTGGAGCATGCACACTTTGTTAGCACCTTTAGGATCGACAAAACCTTCTGGTTGCATCATATACAACTCTTCTTTAATAAATCCATTAAGGAATGCAGTTTTGACATCCATTTACTAGATTTCATAAAATGCGGCAATTGCTAACATGATTCGGACAGACTTAAGCATCAATACGAGTGAGAAAATCTCATTGTAATCAACACCTTGAACTTGTCGAAAACCTTTTGCGACAATTCGAGCTTTGTAGATAGTAACACTACCATCAACGTCCGTCTTCCTCTTGAAGATCCATTTATTCTCAATGGCTTGCCGATCATCGGGCAAGTCCACCAAAGTCCACACTTTGTTCTTATATATGGATCCTATCTCAGATTTCATGGCCTCAAGCCATCTGTCGGAATCTGGGCTCATCACAGCTTCTTCATAGTTCGTAGGTTTGCCATGGCCTAATAACATGACTTCCAGGACAGGATTACCATACCACTCTGGTGCGGAACGTGTTCTGGTTGACTTACGAAGTCCAGTAGTAATTTGATCTAAAGTTTCATGACCATCATCATTATCTTCCTCTCTAGTTGGTGTAGGCATTACGGGAATGGTTTTCTATGATGTGCTACTTTCCAATTCGAGAGAAGATACAATTACCTCATCACGTTCTAGTTTCCTCCCACTCACTTCTTTCGGGAGAAACTCCTTCTCTAGAAATGTTCCATTTTTGGCAACAATGATCTTGCCTTCGGATCTGTGGTAGAAGGTGTACCCAATTGTTTCCTTAGGGTATCCTACGAAGATGCACTTCTCTGATTTGGGTTTGAGCTCATCAGGCTGAAGCCTTTTGACATAAGTGTCGCAACCCCAAACTTTAAGAAACGACAGCTTATGATTCTTGCCAAACCATAGTTCATACGGTGTCATCTCAACGGATTTAGATGATGCCCTATTTAACGTGAATGCAGCTGTCTCTAATGCATAACCCCAAAACGATAGTGGTAAATCGGTAAGAGACATTGTAGATCACACCATATCTAATAAAGTACGGTTACGACGTTTGGACACACCATTATGCTCTGGTGTTCCAGATGGCATGAGTTGTGAAACTATTCCACATTGTTTTAAATGAAGGCCAAACTCGTAACTCAAATATTCACCTCCGTGATCAGATCATAGAAAATTTATTTTCTTGTTACGATGATTCTCCACTTCACTCCGTCGGTGTACAAAAGTGGGGGCCTTCTGTACCCCTTTACTTGTGCGCGGGCAGTTGTAGCCACGCCCGCGGCCACGCTTGGTGGGGCCGAGAAAGCCAAGAACAAGACTATCGGAGCAGCGCCCAAGTCAAATGCGCGAAGAGCAAAGGAGCAAGGTGGGTTTCCCTCGGCAAGAGCCTTGCCGGAGCGGCCTGCGTGGCCCGGACAAGAGCCTTGCCAGGGCAACTTACCCAACGCCGGCAAGGCCGCCACCCTTGAGCCTGAGAGTTCCGACACCATCGACAACATTGGAACCAAGGCTCGGGAGGCGCCTGATGGTGGCATGCAGATCTTTGTGAAGACCAAAGGCCTGCAAGACTAGATTGGAACCAGAAGACGAAGGACCCCGGCAAGATCCTTGCCGGGGACGACCACGAGACCCCGGCAAGATACTTGCCGGGGACATTTGCAGGGCCACACCCAGGCCCACACCTACCGAGGCTCCACCGCCGTTCCAACACAGCAGTCAGCCCGCCAGCTAAGCAGGCACCTGCGTGGCGGCGTGCGGCTTCCAGGCCAACTTAGCAAACACCTGCGTGGTGGCATGCAGATCTTCGTGAAGACTCTGCCACCGCACTAGCTCAGCAGCTAGCCAGCCAGCATGGTGCTGCACGCCTCATCAGCATGGACGCATGTCGAAGCAAGGCGAAGCGATGACAGACAAGACGAGCTTCCTTGCCGTCCCCGATAAAGCAAGAGGGCACATCGGCAACACATTTAATGAGTTTGTCCTACGGTTCCTGGAGATAAACTTGTACACTGTACCCACTTTCCACCTCCTGTGTGCCACCGTGGCAACCCCTTTTGACTATAAAAGGAGGCCCGAGGCGTACTAAGGAAGGATTCAGACTTTTTGGACTACGCACACACCGTAGCTAGTTCAAGAGCTCAAGAACACCAAATACACACCAAAGCACGACTAGGGTATTATGCATCGCTTGCGGCCCGAACCTGGATAAAACTCCCCCATGTTGATCTTCTAAACCCGCTCTTTCCACAGCCGCGCGCCCTGTCAACCGTAGTAGGGATTCCCTGTGATCGCATAGGTGTCATTTCCCCGACATCTTTGGTGCGCCAGGTAGGGGGCGCAAGCTGTGAAAATCCGGGTTCAGAAGTTAGCGCATCGACTTCATCATCACCATGTCCCCGAAGAAGAAGGGGGATCACAGCGATTGGGTCGACCGGAGCCGGCCCGTCCGCACCAGCACGGGCGGGCAACGGGGTGGCCACGAATTGTGCGAGAGGCGCTGCCCGCGAGCATCCACAACACTCTGGCAATCGAAGCCAGGCGAGCGATGTTGTTCGGGCCCAAGACGACAAGCCACACGCCGCTAGGCCCGGGGATGGGGCTGTGTTGCCCACAGGCGGCGCGGCGACCTCCCGGACGCCCCAGCCGGTGTTCGCGCCGTGCACCTGGACGTTGGCGGAAGCGGCGTGCGGCCGCGAGACAGTGACAGAGCCCCTTCTAACGTAGTTAGGAGTCGGAGCGCGTCACGGTCCACGCAGCTTTCGCCGCCACCCACGCCAGCGGAAGCGTTGGTGTGCGTGGAACTGCTCCTCGACTTCCCTGCCGTTGTGGAGAAGCTCGACGAGTGGAGGGCCACGATCCGAAGCCTTATCAGCTTCGCCAACAAAGATGAGCCACTCCCAGCGGGACCCTCGTGCCGGCGTTCTGTCGAACCGATGCATGCCGGCGGTGGGAGGACCGGGGATGCTGCAACCACGCTGCACTCTCCTCCTCCACGGCCGCAACAGCAGCCACTGGCTCACCGGGCCGACGCCCGCGACAACGTTTCTACGACGTCGTCCGACCCGCGAACCCGCTGCGACCAACATCGAGTTCTTCAAGAGCGAGCTCAGGAAGACGCTCGAACCACCATCGAGCAGCGGCGGGACGGGCGCCATCAGTCAGATCAGCGTGCGGGGCCTACATTGGACCACCTAGCGCCGGGGGGCTCCGGCGGCCTGCCTTAGGAGGTGGGTTGTCCGGCCTTTACCCGAGAGCTGTGGCAGTTCCAGTGGCCCTCCCACCACACGTTCAAGCCTGATGTTGGGGAAAAGTACAACGGCAAGACTCACTCGTCGGAGTTCCTCAGCATCTACACCATCACGATGCAAGCCGCCGGGCTCATGACGACAAGGTGCTCGCCAACTACTTTTCGTTGGCACTTAAACCCAACGTCATGTCATGGTTGATGCACCTGCCAGTGGATTCCATCTCTTCTTGGTCGGACCTGTGCCACGAGTTTGTTGGCACGTTTACCGGAGGCCACCAAGCTCCTGGCCAGGCAAGTGACTTGCATGTCATCCCCCAGAAGGACGGCGAGACCCTGCACAAATACATACATAGGTTCAACTGTGTGCAGTACAGCATCCCAGATGTTCATCCCGCCGCTGTCATCAGTGCGTTCCATCAGAATGTACGCAACCGCAAGATGCGTGAAGAGCTGGCGATGAACAAGGTTAAGGATGTAGCCGAACTTTATGTTCTGGCTGATAGATGTGCTCGGGCCGAGGAAAGAAGGAAGTACCCCGGCGAGGACGCCGGTGCGGAAACCGAGTCCATGGATGAAGACGCCGTCGTCCCGTCGAAGAAGGGCCGACGCGGCAACAGGAAGCGTAAGGGCAAGACCGTGCTTGCCGTTGAGGGATCCGGCGACCCCGGGAAGGAAGTTGCCGGGTGCGCCGTGTAACAGCCCCAAAATTGGGTTATCAATTTTTGTGCTGTTATTCTCTCCTGGCACTCATTTTCAAAATTTTCTCCTGAGTTTGCTGGATGACCCTGAGAAAATTTTGTCATTTCCAACCTTTCAAAATCCCGGTCATGTCTTTTTCAGTGGGCAAGACCTCATTTGCATCAGCTCAATTCCTCTTAAACCCTAATTCCAAATTTTTGGAATTTGGATATGCCCTTGTGATTACAAAGGGGCCACCATTTTCCTTGTTCTCTTGATCCTCCCAATTGATCCCAGAGATCATCCTATCTTTCTTAACCTTGGATATGCAAAAATATAGCTAAGTCCAATGCAATATTTTTGAATTATGATTTATTCCTTTTCTTGCCTTTCTGAGGAATAAAATCCAAAGGCATATCTAGCCATCTCCTAAATTCATGAGAATTGGTGGAGTTGATGCTTATGCCTAATCCAAGCTCTGGCAAGTATATTGGCCACAATTAAATAAGGAAAATTGACTTTTCCTATTTAATGCCAATATTGCATTTCTGCCAATTTCCAAAGGAACTACTATTTTTTATAGCAGAGAAAATTCCCACATAAATTGTGGAGCTTGTCCTTGCTATATAATCACTAGTTCCATCCTAATATCATGATTCCACAGTTCAAAATTTGGCACATGATCCAATGCAAGTTTCTGCCTTCTCTGAAATTTTGCAAAGGAAGTGCTTTATTGCTAAGTCCAATTGAGCTGCAAATTGGCAGGGTGTTTAACATTGTTAAATAACCCATGGATACCACAGATGAGCTCAATCCATTCACCCTAGCTCCATGTGTAATTTTTCAAAGTTTCTGACCAGAACACAAGTTCGTGAAGGAAGTACCTTCATAGTGTTTGCAAATGGGATGAAAATTTTCCATCCTCTCAAGTATCTCAAATAATTATCCTCCACCAAAATTCAGTTCATTTCATTGAACTATGTGAGCACAGGAGCAATTCTTGTTTTCTGTCCAAATTTTCAGTTTGTGAAGCAAGTGTATTTTATCTTGCTCCATTATGGCTGATAATTTTTCCAGGCCTTCACCTACTCATATAACCTATCTCCACAAGATTGTGGCTCATTTAACTTGAACAATTGCCCTGAGGATTTTTCTGAAGTTTTTGGACAGAAATGATAGCTGTGAAGGAAGTACCATTTTGGTGAGTCCATTTGGTATGAACTTTTTACAGCATCATGGTATGTTCAAATCATTAGGCCTTGCCAAGTTATAGCCCAATCCATCACTCCTAGTGAGGGTTTCATCATGATTAAGTTTCTGGGTCAGTTTTGGTGGTTGTACAGCAACTATGGTAAATAGTTGTCCATTTTACCTCAAAACTCCCAGGACCATAGTCCTTTCTACCCCAAGCCTCCCGGACATCAAGTTTACCATTTACCCTCTCTGGTTTAATCTCTAGGATGTTGCCAAGTTTGCAACAGCAAACTTGTGGAGCTTGTTTCACTCATCTCCATTTCTCTCTGCCCGATCTTTCACCATGGTAACACTCCACGCTGGAAGGACTACGCGGTAGACATGAATTTACATCAGTTAAAACCCTAGAGCGTGCCATGCCAGTGGTGACCATGCGTGTAACCAGCCAAAACGGTGGTCTAGCCACTGTGGTCGTCGGCATCGCTGCCCCGACCGCCTCTGGCCTCGCCATTAATGTCCAGCAGCTCCCCCTCGACGTCATCTTCCCTCTGGACCTCTGGCCCCCTTCGTTTTCTTCTCCGGCGAGCCGTGCCAACGCTCGAACAGTGCGTGCCCGTGAGCTCGTCCTCTTCCTCGCCGGTGTCCGCTTCCTCCTCTTGTCCTCGAGCCTTGCTCGTCTCCGTGAGCCTCTACTGCTCGTCTTGATCCTCCCCGTCGCCTTCCCACCGCTTCCCGTGGGCCTTGGCCGTGCCTGCCGACACTGCGCCGTCGCCGACGCGCGGACACGTCGCCCGCCGCGTGCCACCTCCTCCCCTCCTTCCCCCGGCTATAAATAGCCAGCCCGAGCCTTCTTCGAGTAAGCCAACCCTTTCCCCCTCCCTCCAAAGCACTCCAGTACCTGAGCCCGACCGAATCCCTCGCCGGAGTGCTCGGATTTTCGGCGAGCCTGCCACTCTGCTCCGCCGCCCTATACCACCCCCGAGCTTCCCCGAGCCCCGTGCGCATCATGGATGGATGCGCCACATCCCTGCGACGCTCCCTAGTCCGCCACCCCTCCATTCCCCTCACCGGAGTCCCGTGTCCACCAGAGGCCGAAGCCTCTCTCCGCCGCGGGCCGGGTGGCTCCCTCCCCTGTGCTCGTCGCCGGCAACGGAGACTACCCCGGGGTGCGCCTCCTCCTCCTGAACCCGTGGGTAGGTCGCCCGTCGCCTGACATGGCCGGAGTCGCCGGCGATCCTCGTCGGGGCGATCTCCTCCCTCGGCCTCGCTCGCTCCCGAGCCGGAGGTAGAAGACGCCAGGGCCAGGCGGGCCCCTCCTCGTGTTTTCATGATATCTTTTGCCATGCTAATTAAAATGTTGTTATTGATAATGACATGTCACTAGTCTACTTTATTTGCATGTCATCGTTATACAATGTTATGAGGATTGTAATGCACCGTTGATATGCTATTACTTGGTATTGTCATGTTCTTTATACTATAACTGTGCACTTGAGTAGTTCAATATTTTGTTCATGCAATCGTATGCTGCATGCTCATTGTTGCATTCATGTTCATGATGATGGAGAAGGAATTAAAATGACTTAATAATAACAAACCTCCTCCGTCATCGATGGGATCGAGTCAGAGTGCCACCAAATCGAACTTTTTCAGTGCAGCCACATTTGCCTTTGTGGGAAGGCCTTAATGCGAGCTATTGTCGTGACCTCTCGCCGGTGCCTCCCACTAGGGAAGGTTATGGGCGTGCTTACCCTGATCAGGTAAGCGGACATAACCTTGTGTGCTCGTTTTTGAGATTTTTGGTACCAGTCCCCGAGTGGGAGTGTCCCCGAGTGGTAGTTGACCACGACGGTGGTCGGGGTGTCTTTGGTAGACACGGGGCCACCCAGGACCAGCCCGTTGGGGATTGGGTCGGAGTGGCCGGGAGAGTGTCATGGCAGTAGGTTGGTTTCGTCGGAATGCCGTTGGTCCACCCGAATGGGATGACGAGGCCATGGGTTCCATGGTGTGGGTCCCACTATCAGGTCTTGGTCGAAATGGAGGACAAACCGAAATAATTAAGTTGGTAAATAAATATGTGATAACAAGAATATGGTAACTTGAACTATGAGATAGTCGTGAGGAGTCACGACGATATCTTGATGATGAGATAAGTGGTTGTGATCGCCGTAAGGATCACGGGCCAAATATTGGTCGTGGTTGTGATCGCCGTAAGGATCACGGTTGGAGACCAAGTGTTGGTCGTGGTTGTGATCGCCGTAAGGATCACGAGTTGTTCTTGAGAAAGACCACTTTCATGGTGTGTTTGTGATCCAGAGATGATCACAGTTGATAAGAGAGTCCGAGGGACTCGGTGCACAAGTTTGGTTGCATTGCTGGAATAATATATCATTATTTGCATTTAAAGAACCATGATAGAACAGAAGATGATTGCATAATGTTAACATGCTATGTCTGAATTGGATATTATTGGTAGTTTATTTTCAGCATAGTTTCTTGATGCCATGCTATGCTTTGATTGACATGTTAAGTTATGCCATGATTGAGATAAAATTCTATATTTTGCTATTACAATGTTATAATCATGTTCTGATATGCCATGTCATTGCCATGATAGTAGATGTTATGATTTTGTTCATGCTTAGTTGATTTTTATCATGCCATGTTTAGTAATTGATATGAGATAGGGTGTTGCATGCGCTCGGTTCTTGCTTTGTCTGCAGCTTGTTTGGATGCTATGTATTTGGTTGTCTTGCTAGTACATTCAATGTACTGACCTGGCGTGTCATGCCAGTTTTGTAGGTCGTACCCGTATTGCTCGCTTGATCCGTCGTGCTAAGCCGTAATCTTGCCAGTCCTGTGAGTTGTGGAGCCCAGCCAGAGTTGTTTATGCTGTCAAACCAAGACTTCCGCCACCATTTTAATAGACTTCCGCTATTATTTTCTAGCCTTATGGCTATGCCAGATGATTGTATTCATCAATGATGTACTCTGATGCACATGTATTTGATGAATATTATTGTACCTGGAATGTTGTATTATGGACCTGTCGTGCGTCAGGTGTTATCCTGGGCTGACGTGCGAAGGCCCCCTGCTCCATGCGGATAAGGGTGCCACACGCCGCCTGCTGGGCCTTGGCGGCTACCGACAAGCCAGGAGGCTCCGACAAGCAGTACTACAAGATCCATCACACCAAGGGCCATGACCTCCAGAACTGCCAACAGGTTGAGCTGGTTGCAGAAAAGCAGAAAGCTGAATATGAAAGGCAGGACAAGGAGAAAGGTCAGGATGGTGTTGAGGGGTCCGGGAAGAAGCATGGCGGCCAAGGAGGTTCCCGCGGCAACGATAATCAATAAGAGAGGCCCGCTCGGGGCTGTGACAAGAAGGAGGAGGATGATGATCATGGTAAAGACGACGAGTCCGACGAGCACGAGTTCCAGAAAGCTACAGAGGCCATGTGCGTCGACAGTGGTGCCTCATTGCATACCTCTCACCACCGGTTGAAGCAATGGGTGCGTGAGGTCATTGCGGCAGAGCGATCGTTCGATGCCTAGAAGCCACTGAAGTGGTCCAGCACACCTATCATTTTTGACACCGAGGATCACCCTGATCCCACAACTGCGGTCGGGTGCCTGCCGTTGTTGGTTTCACCAACAATACGCAACATCAAGGTGACCAAAGTGCTAGTTGATGGTGGGGCCGGTCTGAACTTGATCTCGCCCACTGTGATCGAGAAGCTACAAATCCCTGATGGAGATCTCAAGGAGACGGGCACGTTTCAAGGGGTCAACCCAGGGAGGAGTCAGCTGAAAGGTAAAATCACGTTACCCGTTACATTCAGGGGTGAGCTAAACTATAGGATGGAGAAGATCATTTTTGATATCACCGATATCCCCTTGCCCTACAATGGGATCCTTGGCCGCCCAGCGCTGGCCAAGTTTATGGCGGCATCACATTACGCTTACAACACGTTGAAGATGCCTGGGCCACTGACCATCATCACCGTCCCCTCTGATAAGAAAGATGCACTTATCTGCGCCGACCAACTCTACCGGGAGGCAGTTGCAGCAACTACCGCCAAGGCACTTGCTCCTCCCGCTGGAGCCCCGGGAGGGAAGAAGACCGGCAAGACCTCCGGCACCCACTCCAGCAAGCGCGCCTCTTCGGAGTGCAGCGCTCCCGTCGAGGACGTGCCAGAGAGCTCCACCGGTAAGGGCAAGAAATCCAAGGCAGCGCCACCAGAGACCAAGAAGGTGCCCGTCAAGGAGGACGGCACGGGCGGGGCTTTTACTATAAGCTCCACCCTTGACAGCAAATAGGAAAGCCCGCTCGTCGCCTTCCTGCAGGCGAATGTCGACGTGTTTGCATGGCAAGCGTCCGACATCCCCGGCGTTCCCAGGAAGGTGATTGAGCACCATCTTGCTATCTGTCCTCATGCGCGGCCCATCAAGCAGAAGGTCAGGAAGCAAGCTTTGGAGCGACAAGAGTTCATCACCGAGGAGATCAGGAAGTTGGAGGCGGCATGCCTGGTTAGAGGAGTACTCCACCCCACGTGGTTGGCCAATCCAGTGGTGGTGCATAAGTCAAATGGGAAATGGAGGCTGTGTATTGACTACACAGATATCAATAAAGCCTGTCCAAAGGATCTTTCCCTCTTCCACGCATCGACCAGATTGTGGACTCCACTGCCGGGTGTGACCTGCTGTCATTCCTCGATGCCTATTCAGGATACCACCAGATCTTCATGATGAAGGAAGACGAAGAAAAGACCGCGTTCATCACCCCATGTGGTACGTACTGCTTTGTACGAATGCCTTTTGGTTTGAAAAGCGCTGGTTCGACGTTTGCCCGAGCGGTCCGAATTGGTTTTGAAATCCAAGGATAGGGCCACGCTCGTGCAAGATCTAGAAGAAACATTTGCAAATCTGCACAAGATCAACCTCAAGCTAAACCCATAGAAGTGCGTGTTCGGTGTCACATCCGGCAAGCTTCTTGGGTTCTTTGTGTGTCAATGTGGAATCGAAGCAAATCCTAACAAGATCAAAGCAATTGAGCAGATTGAGGCGCCAAGACGGGTCAAAGACGTCCGTAGGCTCGCCGGCTGCGTTGCCTCCCTAAGTGGGTTCATATCCAAGTCTGCTGAGCGCGCCCTCCCCTTTTTCAAGGTTTTGAAAAAGGCGGGTCCAGTAAAATGGACTCCGGAGGCAGAGGCAGCGATGCAAGATTTGAAGAGATACCTCTACTCCATGCCAATACTAGTTGCGCCTAAACCACAAGAGCCGTTGCTGCTATACTTAGCAGCAATGAATCAAGTGGTCAGTGCTGCGCTGGTGGCACAGAGGGAAATTGAGGAAGAAGCAGCAGTAGTAGCGGAGCCGTCGGATGATGGGCCGGAGTCCTCCCCGGCAGGTCCTAACGCCGGCAAGGCGGAACCCCCAGCAAGGCCCGGTCCCGGCAAAACAGAGTCTACGCAGATGGGCGAAGTAGAACAGAAGAGGAAGATGGTGCAGCACCCGGTTTATTTTGTCAGTTCCCTGTTGCAGGGGGCTAGATCAAGATATTCTGGTATGCATAAGCTACTTTTCGGCCTCCTTATGGCCTCAAGAAAGCTGCATTACTATTTCCAAGCGCATGAGATCACCATTGTCACCCGGCTCCCTTTGCAACGGATTTTGCACAACCCAGATGCGACTGGGAGGATTGTGGAGTGGGCATTGGAGCTGTTGAGCTTTGGCCTCAAGTTTGAGAGTACTTCAATGTTCAAGAGCCGAGCCTTGGCAGAGTTCATAGCAGAATGGACCGCGACGCCCGACAAAGAGATTCAAGAGACCACCCTTCCCGACAAGGAGACCTGCCGCGATTGGATTCTCTACTTTGATGGTGCTTTCTCACTTCAAGGTGCTGGTGCCAGCGTGCTACTCACCACGCCCACCGGAGAGCACCTCAAGTACGTGGTCCAGATGCACTTTCCCCGAAAAAAATCAACGAACAACACGGTGGAGTATGAGGGACTGCTTGCCGGTCTCAGAATCGTGGCAGACCTCGGAATCAGGAAGCTCATCATCAGAGGTGATTCGCAGCTCGTCGTTAAGCAAGTCAACAAGGATTACCAGAGCCCGTTGATGGAAGCCTACGTGGATGAGGTGAGAAGTTGGAGGAGCGTTTTTACGGTCTAAAAGCAGAGCATGTTCCCCGAGCAGAGAACAGCATTGCCGATGACCTGTTAAAGAGCGCTGCCCTGAAGTTGCCTGTGGAACCAGGCACCTTTGTGCTTCGATTAACCCAGCCATCAGTAGGACATAACAAACGAAGGAATGCAGGCCCAGGCAAGGATGTTGCCAGGTGCCCCAAGCTTGCCGAGGAACAGCAGCCTCCGGCAGGGCCTCAAGCCCTGATCGTTGAGGCAGCTGCTCCTGCGGCCATAGACGAGCCTTTAGTCCTTGCCGTCGAGCCCTAGGCTCCGGCATGGGCGCAGTGCACCATCCGTTTCCTCCAAACAGGGGAATTCCCTGAGGAACAGGAAGAAGCAGAAAAAGTAGCCCGCCGGTCCAGCATGTACCAGTTTGTGGATGGTGCCCTATATAGAAGGAGACCGAACGGCGTGAAATTGAAGTGCATTCCTCGGGAGGACGAACTGGAGCTGTTGGTGGAGATACATGGAGGCATGTGTGGCTCCCACATAGGGTGAAGAGACCTTGCCGGCAAAGCATTCCGGCAAGGTTTCTTCTGGCGCACCGCTCTCCAGGATGCAACTGTCCTAGTCACCAAGTGTGAAGCATGCCAGTTCCGTTCAAAGAAGCTTCATCAACCAGCCCAAGCCCTTCAAACAATTCCTCTTTCCTGGCCATTTTTGGTCTAGGGGCTGGACATACTGGGCCCCTTTTCCTGTGCTGTCGGGGGCTTTGAGTACTTGTACGTTGCAATCGACAAGTTCACAAAGTGGCCAGAAGTGGAACCTGTGAGAAAGGTGACTGCACAATCAGCTGTCAAGTTCTTAAAGGGGCTAGTCTGCCGCTTTGGTGTGCCGAACAGAGTCATCACCAACAATGGCACACAGTTCACAAGCTGCAGCTTCATGTAGTATATCCAAGACCTCGGCAACAAGGTTTGTTTTGCTTCTGTTGCTCATCCCAGAAGTAACGGCCAGGTTGAGAGGGCAAAGGCAGAAGTGTTGTGAGGCCTCAAGACCAGGACTTTCGACAGGCTGCACAAGTGCGGAAGGCGCTGGATTGATGAGTTGACAACAGTTCTTTGGTCGAGCAGAACGACGCCAAATCGAGCCACTGGCCAGACACCCTTTGCCCTGGTATACGGGGCAGAAGAAGTTCTCCCCACGGAACTCATATACGGGTCACCTCGAGTGCTCTCTTATGATGAGCTTGAGCAAGAGCAGTTGCACCAAGATGATGCAACACTCCTTGAGGAAGATCGTCTTCGGGCTGCTGTGCGAGCTGCTTGCTACCAGCAAGCTTTGCGCCGCTACCATAGCCGCAAGGTTCATGCCCGAAGCCTTGAGGAAGGCGACCTTGTTCTTCGGCGAGTTCAATCCGCCAAGAATTCCAACAAGTTGACGCCAAAGTGGGAAGGCCCTTATCGGGAAATACGAGTCACCAGGCTCGGCGCAGTCCGCCTGGAGACCGAAGATAGAATTCCAGTGAGCAACTCCTAGAACATCGAACATCTTCGTAAGTTTTACCCATAAGGCGCGGTTGCCGGACCTCCCGGTAGACCACTTTTTGTACAAGCCTTGCCGGCAAGGCATGTAACCCTTTGTACAAAGCCAGGCGTAGACCCTGAGCAACAAATAAATAAATGAAGCGCTGGCGCCCTAGAATTAGCATGCATGCTAGGTTGAGTCTCTCTCTCTGTTAGGGTTGGTAGTGCTTGGCGGCAGCTAACCCCTAGCACAGAGGTCGAGTGCGCGCTTTCTGTCTCTTCCAGTCCTCTTTTGGTTCACAGGCTGCGCAGGTGTCTCCGCATAACCATTTGGAGAAAAGAAGATGGATCGACACCCCGACCCCGGCAAGCCAAGGTTGCCGAGGGCTGCAGACCCAGATAAGTCTTTTCTCCCCCGCTGTGCACTTCCATATGAAGCTTGAACGTAAGAAACTTCGTTTGCTCCTAGGCCACCGTGCTCCCTCCTTCCTATCCCCAAAGACCCTTCTTTGGGCTGGAACTTGGTTGTAGTCGTGGTAGAAAGGGGACGAGCGAGGGGCCTAATCCTACTTTGCCCCTACCTCCGCCAAGGGCGTGAGTGTGGTCGGGCTATAAAGCGGGAGGACGGCAAGGCTTGTTGCCGGGCGATATTGTTTGCTTAAAATAACAAGGACTCGCTCCTTGGTGTGGGCCTCGCTCACGCACAGAAGGACTCGGCAAACACCCTTCTCATTAAAACATTGATCAGACAAGTACAATCATATGGAATGTAAACATGAGCAAGAGGTTACAAGGTCTCGACAAGTGCCCGCAGGCTTAAGATCTAAAAAAAGATAAGATGCCCATAATCCCTTTCTTGTCCCTCTCCCCAGGAAGCAGATCAGGATAAGCAGGAGGGCAAAAGGAGTGCCTAGGCGAGGTACGAGCTGCAGAAGACACAAAGAGAAAGCTGGTGATGACGGTGCCGGGGAAGAAGCCGAAAGATGAGGCAGCGGGCCGGCAATACGCGACGAAGGCGTCGATGCCATCATACTCCGAGTTGATGGTCCGCCACCCTCCTTCTTCGCCGGCCTTCCAGCGCTAGCCACCAGAAGCAGCGGCCCCGAGAAGTTCAAGGAGCTGGTTCGAGGAGCCGCCGCCAAGAACTACCCCTCCCCGGCAGACCGTTCTGCCGGGAAGAAGGCCAGGTGCAGATGGTGCTACTGCCGGCGTCGCCTAGGGACGGGGCGTCCGACGTCTAGCCGGACCCGTCCCCGTCGCCCTCCCCACTGGTCCCTCATCGTCGCCATCGCTTGAGGAGGAGCTTTCATCGTCGGCCAAGCTCTCCGCGCAGCACCCTAACCTGTGTCCCGAGTGCCCGAAGACCTTGACGGTGAGCAGGTCGCTCTCCACTAACTTGAAGAGGAGAACATGCCCCTTCATCAAGCTGTGGGCGCGTGCGAAGGTTTTCCAACCCCGACGAAGGAGCATCACATGAGGGACCGGGAACCCTGTGTTCAACCACATGTCGCCGTTGCAACACCCCTTCATGTGGAGCCTCAACCTCGGTGGCTGGTTGATCTCCAGCACCCTCACGAACGCCTCGGGAAGGCGAAGGTGGCTGCGCGGCGGCTTGTGCAGCTGCAGGATGAACTCCAGCGTCGTGTCCCCGACTTGGCCGCTCGATGAAGCAGGAGGAGATGGTGGCGGAGATGGAGACGGAGATGGCGATGAAGCGGGTGTCCCCCTTCCGCGCCCGCCTCTGCCTCGACCGCCTCGCCGACCACGGCCCCGTCCGGCACCTCCACCTCGAGCATGGCCTTCGCCTTGGGCGGCTGGCTCTTCCTTGACCGCCGCGGCTCTCTGGCAGGTGGAGGACCTGGTCGCCTCTGCAGAAGAACGGCCGTGACCACGCCCTCTCGCCATGGAAGTGGATGGAGAATGGAGACGAAGAGGAGACACGAGAAGATGCCTCTCCTCCTCCTCCTCCTGAGTCCCCTTTTTATAGCCAAGCGGGGAAGGCTAAAGACCGGCTCCACGCCTCTGAAGAGCCCATTCAAGTCTGGCTCCTTAAGTTGGCGACGAGCGAGGTCATCGACCGCCCTCCCCGCCCAATCGAAGGCACATGAGTATTAGCCATAGCGCGCCTTCCCATATCCCGTGCGTCTGTCACCTACCCCACGCCATGTATGCGGCGTACGTGGGGAAAGGGGCAGGCGTAGTGGGAAACGTGGAATGACGGTTCCAAGGCGGGGAGAGTAAATGAGCAGCGGCCCTGTAGTTCTCCTTTTTTACGGGGAAGACGCGGACCGCCTCTTTACTGTTCACCGCGGGAGGACGCAAGCATGCTGCGGTCATCACACACATGACCCCCACGTCACGAATTCAACGTGGGTCATGGGGAAGCGCAACTGGCGAAGGAATAACTGCAGATAAAACTCCACCACGTGTGCCCATGCACCGTTTTGGGCCTGGCCCAACAACGCTATGCGCTTATGTGTGGCCCAGGCCCGGGGGCTCCCGTCGGTGTTCAAAAGTAGGGGCCTTCTGTAACCCTTTACTTGTGCGCGGGCAGTTGTAGCCATGACCGCGGCCACGCTTGGCGGGGCCGAGGAAGCCAAGAACAAGACTACCGGAGCAGCGCCCAAGTCAAAGGCGCGAAGAGCAAAGGAGCAAGGTGGGTTTCCCTCGACAAGAGCCTTGCTGGAGCGGCCTACGTGTGTGGGCGTTCTCGGAATGGGGGTCCCCAGACTTGCCTGCCTGCGGCCCACGGCGTGGCTCTGAGCGGCCTGTACGACCCATCTTCACCAACAAGCTTTCAAGACCCTCACGAGGGGCCAAGCCTCGCGAGGCAGACGATGCAAGACCTCCTCGGGAGCGGCCTCGCCAGGCTGGCTCGTGAGGGGCGGAGAGATCAAGGCGAGGTAAACCTCGCGAGGTTCTCGTGACGTGAGCCATGACGACCGAGACCAGGCGGGCTCCAGTGTGCAGTGTGTCCTTGTTTCCTCTTTGGTGCTAAGGAGGCAAGCGTAGGAGAGGAGTACCGAGGCGTCAAGCAAAGGTTTCCCTATCAGTGCAATGAGACCAAGACCAGCAGGATGGCAGGATGGAGGTCATCGTGGAGCCCAAGATGGCGTCACCACCAGAGCCTTTAGCAGGCGAAGACTACTTTTATCAGGATAAGCTGTAGTAGCTGTCCCCTTTCAAATTGGCCGTTGTGGGATCCCTTCCCGCTCAATATTTGGGAAGAGGACCAGAGCCTCTATAAATAGGACTAGCCACCATAGTAGGAGGCAATCCAAGCTAATCTGATCTCATCTCATCTTGATCGGATTCTCATCCACACAAGTTCACCAAGCACAAGAACACCTCTCCTCAGGAGGCTGTTCTTCCTCTTGTACTGTTCATCCTCAGCCCAAGAGGCAATCCACCACCATCACCACACTGGAGTAGGGTATTACACCACAACGATGGCCCGAACCAGTATAAACCTTGTGTCCCTTGTGTTGCGAGTTCGTCGAGCTAGCTTAGAGATCGCGAAGCGTGTGAGGGCGTGATCTGTGAGGGAGAGATCTTCGCGCGCACCCCAGAGTTCGAACCTTAAGGGTTTTGCCGGAACCCGAGATCCGACATTTGGCGCGCCAGGTAGGGGTGCGCCGGAGTTTTCCTTCCGTTGATCCGCGTCCCATCGTTTCGTCGCATCGATGGCGGACGCCCGCCGAGCCCGCGCTGAGCGCAGGGCTGCCCTCGCCACCCGCTTCGCCCAGACGGCTCCCGTCGGCGGGCCACCTCATCGTTCTCCGTCGCCTAGAGCCAACGCCGCCACCGGCCCGGCGGGGAACGAGCAGTAAGCCTCCTCGCTACACCCCTCGGTGCGGCGGGACGGCCGCACCGCCACTCCATCGCTGACCCCGGCCGGTTCATCAGCCCACGCTCGTCGCGCTCCCGTGGACACGCAGGCCGCGCCGTGCATGGCACGCGAGCTCCTACGCTACCGCCACATCGACGACCTCTACGAGGATTGGCTGGACCGCATCGCCGAGCTTGTCAGCGCCGCAGGGGGCTCCCCTGCACCGCCCCTCTCGCTGCCTCGTCAACCGTCAGCTACGGGTGATGTAGCTCACGGAGCACCTCCACCACCTCTGCCCCGAGACGGCGCCCTGGCGCCAAGGCGCGCGGCTCCGCGGCGCGACCCACCGCGCCTGACGCCCGTGCACGAAGAAGGAATCTGCCAAGAAGTCCCTCGCCCGCAAGAGAACGCTCCACCGCTACCCGCACCGCCTCGTCAGGATCATTTGCTGCGGCAGGGCCCCGCGTCGCTTGCCGTGGCAGTGCGCGGGAGCCAAGACCAAGCTCCACCTCCAAGACGGGCCCCGGTGACCACGTCCGGTTGCTGCACCTTCACCCCTGAGCTGCATAGCGTCGCCTGGCCGGGCAAGCTCAAGCCAAACCTGCCTCCGCGCTACGACGGCACTCCCGACCCCGCGGAGTTGCTGCAGCTCTACGAGCTGAGCATCGAGGCGGCCAACGGCGACGAGAAAGTTATGGCGAACTGGTTCCCCATGGCGCTCAAAGACGGCGCTCGTTGGTGGCTCCTGAACCTGCCTCCAGGCTCAATCTCCTCCTGGGACGAGATGTGTGACCGCTTTGTCGCCAACTTCCAGGGCACTCGCGACCGCCCCCCGGCCGCAGGTGACCTGCGCCGCGTCAAGCAGCAACCAGGAGAGACCCTCCAGAAGTACATCCAGTGCTTCAACAACGTCCGTCTCAAGATTCCCAAGGTGACGGACGAGGCCATCATCTCGGCGTTCTCCGATGGCGGCCGCGACGTCAAGATGAAGGAGGAGCTCGCCATCCACGAGGAGCTGTGCACGTCCCTGGAACTGTTCAACCTGGCGACCAAGTGCGCAAGGGCTGAGGAAGGGCGCCTTTCCCTCCTTGAGCTCCTAGCTGCGGACCCGGAGGAGAAGAAGGCCAAAGCCAAAGACGTGAAGTGCAAGGGAGCAGCCGTACTCGCGGCAGAGCTAGACACGAAGCGCGGCAGGGATCAACCCGAGTCATCCAAGAGCAGCCGACCGTTCTGTGCCTTCCAGAACGTGCACAGCCGCAATACAAACGATTGTCAGGAGCTCAGGGCCATTCGCGATGGACGCTTCGGTCGACGCCCTGAGCGCAACAACTGGGGCTACGGCCGAGGAGGAGGATGTTGCGGAGCACGCTGGGACGACCGTGGCCCGCGCCAGGAGGACCGCTGGCAAGATCAGCCTCACGAGGGTGCCTGGAGGGATCAGCCTCGCGAGGACCGTCCTCAGGGCAATGCTGGGCTTCCTCCGCTGCCACCACCACCAAGAAGGAATGACGACCACGATCAGGATGAGGGGGCTGGGGGCTTCCAGGAGCCACGTGCTATTGCCTACATCCTGGGCGGAGCTCAAGCCCCAGCCTCACAGCGAATCTTCAAGCAGTTTGCCCGCGAGGTGAACGTAGTCCTCCCCAAGCTCGAGGCCAAACGCCCTATCAGGTGGTCCAAGTGCGCCATCACTTTCAGTTCGGCAGATCAGCTCAAGTGCGCGGCAACTGCTGGCGTTCTCCCGATGCTTTGTTCGCCCATCATCAGGAACATACAAGTCACCAAGACCCTCATCGACGGCGGCGCAGGGCTTAACGTCTTGTCCGCCGACACGTTCGACAACCTTCAAGTGCCCTACGACCAACTTTAGCCTACCAAGCCTTTCTCAGGAGTGACCGACGGTTCCACCACACCGATAGGGCAGGTCCGCCTCCTTGTCACCTTTAGATATCGCAATAACTACCGCACCGAGCTCATCGACTTCGACATCGCTCACATCTGTCTGCCATACAATGCCATCCTCGGGTATCCAGCCCTGGCCAAGTTCATGGTTGTTATGCACCATGGCTACAATGTCCTCAAGATGCCAGGGAGCGGCGGGATCATCACGGTCCCATGTGAAGAAAGAGATGCGGTGTGCTCCCTCGAGCGTGCCTTCCAAGCAGCGCCAATCGAAGACCCCGACAACAATGCAGCTCAAGCCATCCCCAAGAAGAAGAAGCATTTACTCCATGCAGGACCTCAGGAGGGCGCCGTCGCGAAGGGTACCTCGTCAGGATCAGCGCCCACACCTGGGGCGCCTCCCTCCCTCGCATAGGAAGGTGCGCCCGGCGCCCTCCTTGGGTAGGGCTCGGGGGCTCTCTTCTGGAGGGCCTCAGACCTTGCCAACGTCACGAGGGCGGCGCTCGGGCACCACTTGGAGGCGTGCTTTGCCGCACATTTCCCTTAGGAAGACAACGGGCGAGGAGCGCCCAACGCTCGAGAGTTCATCACCAAGACCACTTAGGAACTGCAAGAAGCAAGAGCCATGCGCGGCGACCGCCGCCCACCTGCCACAGCCCCCATCTAGGCGAGGATGGCGGGTTGCCCGTCTGCATCGACATTCCAGGGCTCAACAAAGCCGCGTCTCAGGAGCTCTTCTGGCCTTCGCGTGTGGGATGCTGCGAGGGCCCACCGCACAGCTACGTTCGCATGCCTTTTGGCCTGCCGAGCGTGGCATCCGCCTATCAGTGCAACCTGCGGCGTGTCCTGGCGTCTCAGGAGGACAGGCACCACGCCGTCCTGACGGAGATGGAGACGGTCCTCAAGGAATCGCCTGGACCCCTGGAGCCTCCCGAGGCTCAGGGCCCCGGTGGCTCGTGAGGAGCAACCGCTTCGCCGCGTACCTTCAGCTGCCCCAACATTCCTTCATCAACAGGACCAGGTGACATTTTCCAAGTTTATTTAGCTGGGAGCGCCCTCAGGGCTGCATCATTCCCAGGCCGTGTCGGTCCGTCCCTATGGCATGTATCCCTTTTTATGTCTTTAGCCTACCTTGTTGGGGGCGCCCCTCGGGCTGCATCATTCCCAAGCCGCTCGGGCCTGACCAGTGCCGTGTATCTTCCCTGCATTTGCTTGAGCTAGTTTGCTTTCCATGCCTAATCTATCTATGACTATCACCTGTTTGATTGTCACCTACCACGGGAACTGCTCACGCTGGCACGACGCTTGTGCTCGGGTGCGTCCCTGCAATGTCGACAAACCTGAGCGGTCGAGCTCTGGCTCGCGGCACCTCCCGCGCACGTCACCTCACCAGGCCCTCAGTGCCTTCATCTCCTCGCGGAGCAACAGGTGGCAGACCGGCAACCATAATGGCAAGTTGTGTTTCTCCTTGTGCTGGCTTGCAGGAATCCCCTGAGGATGACGACAGGCGGCACCGCGAGCTCCCTCTTCTCCCATGCAATCCGCTTGCGCGTTAAAAGGGGGCTCCTGAGCATCGCGACTCAGGAGCTCTTACTGGCTCTCCAGCCCTCACCCCCTGGCCTTGACCACGGCACGCGACCTGGCATACCGGCGGCGGCTGAGCTAGCTCGAGGGCCGGGACCTGAGGACGTAGAGCACGAAGGAGAACATGGAGAAGAGGGGAAGGCTCGTATGGGCCTGGCCTAGCTACGCTATGGACACCCACGCATGGATCTGGCGCATCACGAGGAATCGACTCAAGACCGTCAAGATAAGTCTCGCACCCGGGTTGGCTAAAACCGCTAAGGACTAGGAACCACACTAGCCGCAGCCCTGGTGCAGCAACATCACCTCCCTTTCTTACCTCCCGATGGCTTCTTGAGCGCTAAAGGGACCTCCTGAGCATCGCGCCTCAGGAACTCCTACTGGACCTCGGGCCGATCACCTCCTGGCCTTGACCACGGCACACGACCTAGCATACCAGCGACGGCTGCAGCCTGCCTGGGGACCGGGACCTATCAGTGTAGAGCACCAAGTCGTCGCGAGGATAGAAAGGGGAGGCCGAGCTGAAGCAGGACTCGCGCCCGCGCAAGTTCATAATAAGGATAATATTGACAAAAGACATTATAGACCTTTTACACGCCCCCACGGGGTACTTCTCGATTCTCCATAGGAAACAAAAAGGAAAAGCTTCAAGGAGTCCTATCTATACGCGCCCCTGCAGCTGACGCCATCATCAACAGTGGGCCACCAGAGGCCGGCGCCAACCTCATCCAGATCATCGGCGGCGGCGGCCGGACTCTGCAGCCCTACTCCGGCCTCGGCGAGAGCTTGGGGGCACGTAGCTATCGTCGCTCGTCTCCGGAGTCTCGTAGAGCTCGGGAGAATCGCTAGACTCCCAAGCACCACCGCTGCTTTCGGAGGAGCCGCTGGTGACGCGGGCAGCGGGCCCTGCCCCTGCTGCGGCACTCGCATGATGGCCCCTCCCGGAGCAGCACTCCATGCGGTGGACTTCAGCATCGAAGACCTTGAAGAAGAGCGTGGAGGCACCATCGAACTCAAAATGGATCACGAGGGCACCCTCCGCACGGCACACCCGAGCGACCTCGCCCCAGCCTCGGGTCATGAAGGATCTTGCCCAAGGAGACGGCCTCGACCTCCGCTCCAGTCGCCGGCGTGTTGCAGTCGGTGTGCTGCAGCCAAAGCTCGAGAGGTCCCCTTGGCAGCATCTCGGCAGAAAAGAAGGAAGGGAAGCGGATCCAAGTGCTCGGGGGCATCACCGCCCACAGCACAAGCTCGGGCGAAGAGTCCGTGGCGTGGACTCCAGGGGCGGCGACGCGCGCCACCGCGGTACGGCGACCATGGCCACTGTCGGATGTGGGGTTCCGTCAAACCCTTAAGGTTCGAACACTTGGGTGCGCGCGAAGTCTCTCCCTCCTACCGATCTACGCTCTAGCTCGCTAAGATCTCGCGGACGAACTCGGCGAACTCGCAACACAGAAAGACACGAGGTGTATACTGGTTCGGGCCACCGTTGTGGTGTAATACCCTACTCCTGTGTGGTGGTGGTGGATTGCCTCTTGGGCTAATGATGAACAGTACAAGGGAAGAACAGCCTCCTGAGGTTGGGGTGTTCTTGTGCTTGGGTACTTGAGGATGATCTGAACCAGTTCGGGATCAGTTGCCTCCTACGGTGGTGGCTAGTCCTATTTATAGGGGCACTGGTCCTGTTCCCAAATATCGAGCGGGAAGGGAGCCAACAACGGCTGGCAAATTTGAAGGGGGACACCTAGTACAGGCTATCCTGACAAAAGCGGTCTTCGCCTGTGAAAAGCTCTGGGGTGATGCCATCTTGGGCTCCACGATAACCTCTGCCTTGCCGTCCTCCTGGTCTTGGTCTCGTTGCACCGATATGGCAACCTTTGCCTGATGCCTCGGTACTCTTCGCCTGCGCTGGCCTCCTTAGCAGCGAAGAGGAAATAGGGACGCTGCGCGCACTGGCACCCGCCTGGTACCATTCGTCATGGCTCACGTCACGAGAGCCTCGTGAGGTTTGCCTTGCCTTCATATCTCCGCTCCTCGTGATCCTGCCTGGCTAGGCCACTCCAGAGGAGGTCTTGCGTTGTCCGCCTCGCGAGGCTTGGACCCTCGCGAGGGTCTTGGGTGCCTTGTTGACGAAGATGGGCCGTACGGCCTGCTGCTTGGCCACGCTGTGGGCCGCAGGCAGGCAAGTCTGGGGAACCCCGTTCCCAGAACGCCGACAGTAGCCCCCGGGCCCAAGGTGCGCTCGGGCTTGGCTTCGCAGCGAAGCCAAGGGTCAAGTTCGGAGCACCGCGGGCCCCAACAGGCCTGTGGCCTCGGTCGATGCGTGGCGGTTGATTGAACGTGGGCGTCTCCGCTTCCCCACGCTACCTCGGCAAGTGCACGACTTGACAAGGCCCTGCGACATGCAAGGAAAACCATCATTACCTGCGATAATGGGAGACGCCGGTTGGCCTTCTCTTGCTATAAATGGGGAGGGGGGCGGAGCCCCCGTTTCCCATCTCTTCCTCGCTTGCTTGCTTCGTCCTCCTTGCTCCACTGCTGACAATAATGGCGCTCATTAGAAGGTTTTCCGCCGAAGAGAAAGGAAAAGCTCCCCGTGACGATCCTGGGCCACTTCCATCGAAGAAGAGGTCGATCCATCGCCATGATGAAGCGGCGATGCAGGTGGTGATGAGGCCTTGGTGCGAGCGGCCTCCTCCGGGGTATCCGCTACCCTTGTACGCCCGAGCCGGGGGCTCGGGAGGTTGGAGCGACGAGCAGCGCCGCCCGCGCCGTGCAAGGTCAAGACTTCCTCAGCACCAGCTTGGTATGAGCCGGCCCTCGAGGCGCCCACCGTCACGGAGAAGAGCCTCGCCTCCGTGCGCCTCCTGACAGCGGGCGAGAGCAATGAGTGGGGGAAGACGGAGCTTCGGCTCGCGTCCGATGAGCCAGAGCCTGAGGGGAGCACCTTCTTCCCCTTCTTCTCGAGCAGCGTCGCCGTCCGGTTGGTTCCTCCCTTCTCTGATTTCTTTTATGAATTCCTCGACCACTACGGGCTGCAGGCGTTGCATCTCCATCCCAACTCTGTCCTCCTCCTGTCCATCTTTGCCTACTATTGTGAGGCGTACTTGGGCGTTATGCCGTCCGTAGCGCTCCTTCGCCATTTCTTCTTCCTCTGTGTCAGCGGCGAGCACACCTCCGTGTGCGCTAATTTCGTTGCATGCGGCAAGGCCAACTCGATCTCGAGCACCGGGAAGAGGGCCAACAACATCCGGTCCAAATGGGTCATGATGGATGCCCAGCGCGCTGACCCGTGTCTGGCGCTGCCAACAGCGGTGCCACCTCCCAACGGGGGGTGGCCCAAGGCGGTGCTTGTCGACGAGCGGGCATCGTTGGTGTTGGGGCAGATGATGACCGACCTGAAGCCGGGCAACGCGAGGGTGGCCAAAGTAACGGGGGCGATGCTCCTGAGGGAGTTCTTGACGCTGCGGGTTGCCCCACTTCAGGCGCGCGCGCGCCCCCTCTGGGAGCTTGAAGAAGAGGAGAACAAGACCCGCCTGAGGCCAGGGGACCTGCCTGGTGATGAATTGGATGCCGTCCTGCGCCTCATAGTCGGGGACAACCAGGAGCACCCGCCTAGCGCTTTCGTTCCCCTGTTCCAACGCAGGGACCGGGAGGAATTTGTCGCCTCCAGGCTGACCTTTGATGCGCGCGGGCTGGTGCCGCCAACGCTTCCGGGAGTTCCTACGGTGCAAAAACGGGTGGAGGTGTCTTCTGGTGAGTCCCGCGGAGAGGGAGAAGAGGAGGAGGACTCGGAGAAGACCCTGGAAGAGGTGGGGGAGACTTCCCCCCTAAGCAAGGCCGAGATTCTCCGCGCCCTTCCTGGTGATGCCGAGGCTGAGGCCTTCCAAGGGGAGAGGGAGCAACCCCTCATCCCGACGAAGGGTAGGTCGTCGCTGGTAGCCCGTGGTGCCGCCCCCGCCCTGGCGCCTCCTGGGGCGGGCTCCGGTTCTGTCTCTACTCCGCCTGGCGCTGCCGGAGCCCGAACGCCTGCTCCTCAGGTCCCGAAGTTGTCAGGCTTCAAGCTTCCCAAGCGGCCAGTGGAATACATCGCAGTGGATCGGTAAGTGTCTTAAGCTTCGCCTTGTCCTTGTTTGTACTCGTTGTTTCCTGATACCTACCCCTGGTTGATCAGGCCGACATCTTCGGCGAAGAGGAGGAAGGAAGACGCAGCGGCCGTGCCTCCCGCAGAGAAAGGAGGCAATAGCGCCCGCATCCCCCCGGCCCGATCGCCCTCGCGAGGCCAAGAGGAGCATCGCCGCGCGGAGTCTGCCCCCATGGCCCCGCTGGCTCCAGAGGTACCAGTACTTGGCGCGGCTGACGAGGTCCCAGCTGCTCCAGAACCCGCGGTCTCCCAAGCCCTGGTGACGATGTCGCTTCCTCCCACTAATGCATCTCCACTCCCTGGTCCTTCTGCTCCTGCTGCCGTCTTGGAGCGTGCCCTTTCGGAGATGACCCAGCTGCAGGCGGATGTCCTGAGCGCGGACCCGCGCCTGGTGGCCGGGTGTCTGGAGTTGGCCTCTGGCTAGCTTCACTCCGACCTGGCAGTTCGCGCGGCGCTGGGCCAGGCTGCTGCGGCTTTCGAGAAGGAGAAACAAGGAGCCGCCAATGCTTCAGCCGATCGTGAGGCGGCGCTAAAAGACGCCAAGGTCGCCCGTGACCATTGCTAAGTGCTGGAGGGCGAGATGCAGAGCCAGCGCGACCAGCACGCCGAAGAGGTGCGCTGCATCAAGCGAAGGAGGAGGAGATGAAGGCCCGGGAGCACTGCAAAAAATACACTTCCGTGATGACACGTGTTGGTCACAGTAGGTCGCGTTTTTTGTCATGCATGTACATCCATGACGATTTTATGACAGAATCAAGATAGTCATACCTGTGCTGTCGTAGAAGTGTTCCATGACATTACCAAAATTATCATCACGGAAGTGTCCACTTCCATGACGATAAATCGCGCGTCACAGAAGTGCTTTCGTCAAGGGTGACCGACACGTGGCATCCACCGTAACAGAACGCCGTTAAGCTATCGGGTCGGGTTTTGGATCCGATAACCCATTAACAGCCCCGACCAATGGGAAATTTCCACGTGTAAAATTCTTATTGGCCGGACGAAACACGTGTCAGCTCGTCAGTGGGTCAGATAGGCACCTATGATATGTCGACACGTGCCACGGCCTACCACTGGCCCATTTAGCTTACAAAGCCGGCCTGTTTGACTTGGTCAAAAGTTAACGGGCTGTCCCATGAAAATCCTGTTAACGGTCTCTTCGCAAATAGCCGATTTTATGGCCCGTTAACTCACGGCCCGTTAGGTCCTAAAGGAAACCAGCCCAACAATGTCATGTGGGCCGTCGAATATAACACCAGCCCATTTCACTTTCAGCCCATGTATGGCCCATGATGTCTTTCGGCCCATATGAGGCCTTCGTATCTTTCGACCTTTACAGGCCCACGGTGACTCTAGCCCATAATGAACAGTAATTTTCTTTATACCCGTTAACGACCCGTGATTTACACGGGTCGTTTCCAGCCCGTGTTAGCTTTCGGCCTATCACTACAAGAAATATGTCAACTAGTGACCTTCTGTCAGTGACCCTAGAAGAATTGGTAATAGATCTATGACCATTTCAGACCAATTGGTCAAAAGTTGTTCGGGGGGCTCCAAACCCTAAACTATAATGACTATTTTGGTCAGAAAGGTCGTACTTTCCTTACACGAAATGGTCATAAAGCAGATAGCACAGGTCCGCTGCCTTATTTCTAGCTGATCATGACCAATATAGATGGTCATAACCTTGTAAATTGTGCTGGGTTGCGATGACTAGGCGCCACCTCATCAGTTTTGCCTATGTGTCATGTCCATGTGGCAGTTTTGGCCCTAGGTTGTGAAGCAACCTATTTTTCTGTCATTCCCAAAATTCCCAAAAACATCTCATAAATTCTTTGGGTCATATCTTCGTGAAATATGTAAAAAACCTTCCTTGCCTAGTTCAAAAATAATTCAAAAATATTCATTTTCCTATTCTATTCAGAAAAACACTTTGTGATGGAAGTACCACTTTGGCATGTCCAAATGGTATCCATTTTCTAGAGTGCTTTCCTATGCCCAAATAACCATCCTCCACCAAATGCCAGCTCAATCCATTCATTATTTTGAGCCCAGCTTTAACATTCGTATTTATGTCCAGTGTGGTACTTTGCAAAGCAAGTACCACCTAGGCTCCTCATTTTGAGCTGAAAATTTGTGAAGACGGTCTTCTTAGTAACTGATCATCCTCAGCCAAAACTCACGCCCATTAGCCATGTGCATTTCCCGTACCGTTAATCAAACACTTGGCTGCTTATTCATGTTTGAGCATCGATCGATCTCCTCGTGAGAATCTTATGTTGTGATTTTCTTCCTAGCACCTACCTAGGGAGTGCCCAACCCACTAGACATGCCTAGGCCGCCCAGAACACATGGCAACGCCACGGTCACGCGGTGACCTCGCGGCGGGCATGCGAGTTTACGTGCTCTAGTGTTGGGGCCCTCGGCCACCGTCCAAACCTCGCAGTATCGCCACCAAACCATGTATTTATGATTAAATAGGTACTTATGTAACTAGAAATGATTTTCGGAAAAAATAAATAGCAAACTATGAGGCAGCTGCAGTTCAAATTTGACCCGCTTCCTACTGAATCGGCAGGAATTTGTCTTTTTCACCAGAGGTGGATCGAAACTTTACACCCAACCATTTTGTCAATTGTGAATTAAATATGTCCTAGTATTTTAGAAAATTGATTTGGTCCAATTTTGCAACAAATATATGGTAGGTCCTTCACAAAAAATCCTCATTTCGGGCACTCGAAAAATGGAAAATGAATTTTTCGTCCAAAGAAAATGAAAACCCCCTTAGGCAACATTGTTTGGAATTCCAACATGCACCATTGTGCACAATATGAGATCATTTGAACAAACTATGCCATGAATGTGGCCATAAGATTGACCATTTGACTTGAAAGCCATGAATCTTCACACTTGATAGCTCGTTTCTGAGAACACTTTTTAAAATAATTGCCGTATTACAATTTTATAATTTTTTCTGGTACCTTGGCCACATATAATGAAACAATGCGAAGGTTTCCCAATTTTTTGATTTTTTCTGAATCTTTTATGCCCGTTTCAAAATGCGGTCAAAATGGCGGGAATAACCGTTCCTAGCTAGTGGTTGAATCTTGAAATTTTTTTGGTGTTTCTCTGATTAAATAGATACTTATGTACCTACAAATGATTTTTGGAAAAAAAGAGAGCAAACTATGAGGTAGCTACAGTTCAAATTTGACCCGCTTCCAGCTGAATCGGCGGGAATTTGTCTTTTTAATGAGAGGTGGATCAAAACTTTTTACACCCAACCATTTGGTCAATTGTGCATTAAATATGTCCTAGTATTTTAGAAAATTGAGTTGGTCCAATTTTGCAACAAATATATGGTAGGTCCTCCACAAAAAAACCTCATTTCGGGCACTAAAAAATGGAAAATGAATTTTTCATCCAAAGAAAATGAAAACTCCCTTAGGCAACATAGTTTGGAATTCCAAGATGCACCATTGTGCACAATATGAGATCATTTGAACAAACTATGCCTTGAATGTGGCCATAAGATTGATCATTTGGCTTGAAAGCCATGAATCTTCACACTTTATAGTTCGTTTCTGAGAACACTTTTTTTTAAATTGCTGTATTACAAGTTTATAATTTTTGCTGGTAACTTGGCCACATATAATGTAACAATGCGAAGGTTTTCCAATTTTTTGATTTTTTTTGAATTTTTTATGCCCGTTTTAAAATGCGGTCAAAATGGCGGGAATAACCGTTCCTAGCTAGTGGTTGAATCTTGAATTTTTTTTGGTGTTTCTATGATTAAATAGATACTTATGTACCTAGAAATGATTTTTGGAAAAAATAAAGAGCAAACTACGAGGTAGCTACTGTTCAAATTTGACCCGCTTCCAACTGAATCGGCGGGAATTTGTCTTTTTCACGAGAGTTGGATCAAAACTTTTTACACCCAACCATTTGGTCAATTGTGCATTAAATATGTCCTAGTATTTTACAAAATTGATTTGGTACAATTTTGCAACAAATATATGATGGGTCCTTCACAAAAAAATTTCATTTTGGGGACTCAGAAAATGATTTAAAATAGCTAGAAAGATCAAAAATGCATACAAATTGGTCCTTATCTATAAAATGTGGTCTAAGTCTAGTGAAAATTTGTGTGGTGCCATTTTGCAAAATATTTTTGATAGCTGCTTCACAAAATCCCTCTATTTTTAATACTTGAAGACTATTTTAAATCACTGATTTTTCGAACCAATGAGAACTCTTCCCACGGATCGATGACATGGCGTCCATCCATCTCTCCATCCCACATCCATCCATCCATCTATCTACAGAAAAAAGAAAAGAAAAAGATCCCCACCCGCAGCCCAAACCCTAGCTCAGATCCCCCATTGCACCCATCCTCCCTCGTCCCCATCTCCTCGCCGCCGCCACGTCCTCCCCGTCCCCTGCACCACTCCTCGTCGCCAACCTACGGCGCCCGATGCCGCCCAATTCAGGCACCGTCCAACGGCGCCCGATACCCTCCCCTCCGCTCCATCCTCCCCATCGACCAGATCGACCGCGCCCTCCCAGCCACACATCGCCGCCGCCACCCACCGTCCCGTCTGACTTCGCCACCGCCACCCACCGCCCAGTCTGACCTCATCGTCGGCCGCCCCTCCCGCTCTCTTCCCCCCACAGCCGTCGCCCCTCCCTCTCCTCACATCAGAAGAGAAGAGGGACCTCCGTTTGTACGAGGGGACGGTTGCGTCTCGTCCTCGCACGGATCAAGCCGGACGCGCGTCGTCGTCAAGAGCCGTCGTCAAGGCGCGTCGTCGTCAAGAGCTAGAGACGCCATGGGAGTGCAGATCGAGGCGGGGTCCAGATCGAGGCGGGGTCCTTCTTCCTCCGTCTGCTTCTGCTCTTTCGCTCATCTTCTCCCCATCCCTTCCATTCCCTCCCACTGCTGCTGGATTTGGGGGGTGGGGAGAGAGCCATGCCAGTGTCGATGTTGGTTGGCTGATTTGGTTCTTTGCTCCCCAGGTGGCCTCCGCGCATCTCCTTCGCCTGCTCGAGCCGTAGAAGCATGGGCGCGAACGGCCCCGCTAGCAGCACCGCCGCCTCATCATCCTCTTCGTCGGCCACTACGGGCTGCGGCGGCGGCGCGGCCCAGAAGCCGTGGATGTTCGTTGGGCTCGGGAACCCCAGCAGGATGTACAAGGGGACCCGCCACAACGTAAGATTCCGGCGCCCCACCTTTCTGGATCACGCTTTGCTTGTCTTGTAAGGAGCTGTGCGTTTTCAGCTGGTAGCCCTGTCGACTGTCCAAGTTAATCATGATGCAATTCATAAATCCTACTAGTAATTGCTAGAAATTACTGCAATTTTCTGAAGCCGATTTAATTATGTCTACAAACACTGATGTTGCGTGGCTGGAAAGGCTAAGTAGGCTTGATGCTAAGCTCTTCGCCAGGGTAAAGGTGTTATGTTTTCGGTTGCTTGATACTGCAAACTCTTGGCTTTCTGTTAATTGCGTACTATCCCGATTAGTGTGATAGTTGAACTATACTCTGGATTACAGTATGTCACTATTATATCCTGTTGGTAATCATTATGTTGTTGCATACAGGTTGACAAGATGGGGTTCAGACGCCCCAGCAAGATCCAGGCCGTCACGCTTCCCATGTTCCTCACGCCGCCCTACAAGAACCTCGTAGCCCAGGCGCACAACGGCTCCGGCAAGACCACCTGCTTCGTCCTCGGCATGCTCAGCCGCGTCGACCCCAGCTGCATGAGTCCCCAGGCCATCTGCATCTGCCCTACTAGGGAGCTTGCGCAGCAGGTCCCTCTCTCATCTCATCTAGTTACTGAATACTCCTCTAACTGCTATTTTTCACCTATAATCTGGTTATTAATGTACCCAAATGTTAATTGGACCTCCTGTCTAGTATAGGACAAGTCAGTGAATGCTAGTATGTGTTTTACTAAATTCATTAGATAGTTAACTCACTGTGAGATGTCCACTCTTGTTTTGTTAATTCATCAGATAGCAGGAAATTCCGCCCTGCTTTGTCGAACTGTTTCTGACCATGTTTGCCCGCATTGCGTGTTCTGTGCAGGTGTTGATGCAGGCAGATCTATTCCTGACCAAGCTGACCAGCATGTGCGAGAGGAGCACGGAGAAGGGCTCTATGTGGGTCACCATGAAGCGAGGTGAGAGACCCCCTACCCTTACAGCTGGTTAATGTGGTGTGGGTTGTAGATTTGATGGGTTCAGCAATTATGATGTGATGAGTTGTTCGATGTGGCAGCGTCGATGAAGTGTCAGGCAAGGTTGAAGAAGATGTCGAGTAAGGGGGAGCCTGTTGAGTACCGGTGCCTGGTCTGCGCCACAGATGGCAAGAGGAACATCTCCACCTCGGTATTATTCACTTTCTCTCTACTGCTGGTTCGGCATTATGTCTGCGGGATGTGTTTTGCCTTGATTCTGTGCCTGATGGTAATCAGGTTGCCGTTATTTAGCCCCCTTGTGTGCTATGATTGTGAATTATAGATCAGACATTTGCATATTTCCTTTATCTGCTGTATGAACTGAAACAACTCCAGTTTGCACACATGCTAAATAGAATTTTTGTTGGTTGTTACTTCCAATTGAGGACTGTTTGTTGGTGTTGAGAAATCGATAGGTAGGTCGGTAAATATAATGGAAGAACTTATATTAGATTTTCGTTGGTTTCAGAATGTCTGTTTCATGGTCTTTTCTGATAATGGAAGAACTTGTATTAATCTGCTGGTTGTTGGTTTCTATGTACTCCCTCCTTAATTCAAAGCTGAGACACTTATTTTTGATCGGAGGGAGTACATGCTTGTAACAGCGTTGAACTAGTCATTTCAGAATTCAGATAGAAACTACCTTTTGGGGAGCCTTCTATTCAGTCATAGCCTTGACATGGTCGACCCTTGACCCTCCGTGTTTTTCAGGTACAAAATTGGCCATAGTTCTGTACATGACGTGTTTGGTGCATCTCTTTTCAGGTACGAGATGGCTCTGACCAGAATTGGTCTTGCTGGCATCGCCGACATGGGGGCAGAACCTTGCCCTCAACCTTCTCCCACTCCCTTTTTGCTCAGGCGGTGGTGCACATCCTGCGCCAGTTCAAGGTGTCGGACTGGTTCCTGAACAGGAAGAAGGACTACAAGGACGCGAGGTTCTCCCAGGTCGTCTCCAACGCCGTCGACATGAAGCTTAGGGATGACCTTGAGAGGCTCAAGAAGATCAGGTATAACCTCGTCATTCCCTGTTCTTTCCCCCCTTACTATTGGTTGATATATGACTATGTGTTAGATTCAACTACTGAAGATGCTTGCACTTCATATCAGGACTAGCAGTTTGTGTCTTGCCTGGTAGTATACAATTTAATTTGCTATTATTAGCTAGGGTTGTTGATAGACTTAATTTTCTGCTGGAAGTCAAATCTCCTAAACACTAGAATGCCTGAAATGTCAGGGTAGCAGGTACTAGCCCTGTGCTTCATTCTATGTACCGTTCTGGTGTCTGTGCATGTATGGGCTAGCTTTTTGTGTAGAATAGTGAGTTGATGCTTCTTTCTACAGAAATACAGCATGTTAGCTCTATGGATGTTTATTTACCTGCAACTTCTGCCAGCTCTAACTTGGTTATATAACAGTTCAATTCAGTCAAATCTTTGGGGTGTTGATACACTACTATGCAAGTTCTATGGTATGTGAGTTCCTTCTATTGCTGCAAGCATTGACACAATATGTCATGTGCAGGGAGATCCGCATCTGAGTCTCGTCCATCCTCGGCAACAAGGAGCTGGGCCAAGGGAGCAAGCAGCGCTGCTGGTTACTTGGGGCCAGATCGAGTAAGATGGTGCACCACAGCGTGTGGCGGCCTATTTTGCTTCCAAGAGCAGTACTGTTTATTTGAAATGAGATGTACTCGTCTACTGCCTAGTAAACAGTACTGCCTAGTACTGTTTATTTTGCTTCCAAGAGCAGTACTGTTTATTTTGCTTCCATGGCGTGTGGCGGCCTATTTTGAATGATTGTCATGTACTGTGATGTAGTGAGCTGTAGGAGTGAAATGAAATTTTATCTGCTGTTGTATGTGTTATTTTCCTGTAATGTGTTGTGTACATTTTACTTGAACATTAAATTCTCCAGAAAATGTTCTTACTAGACCTGATAGTGGCCACGACCAAAATATGCTTGTACTATTAAGATGCCATGGCCCAAAATAACCTGGGCTGAAAAGCTATTCAGAAGTACTATAAGCAGGCCTTGACTCAAATAGAAAATAGAAAAAAAGGAAACGAACTATGTGGAAAGGTAAGGGCCCATGATAGAAAAGGCCCAAAAACATCAAGGAAAAAAAATCATAAATTGGCTAAATTGTTGGGCCTGGCCCATGTAAAACACCCAATCGGACCGGGCTGAATCTTGTGAGTGACCTTTTCAATTGGTCGCAATTTAGCCACGCCAGATGCCACGTCGGATCCGACGTGGCCTGGGCAGACAACCAGTGACCAAAACAAAAGGTCATGGGTTCAACGACCTTCTGTTTTGGTCGTAAACGTCTACGACCTTCTCACAAAGAAGGTCGTTAATTTTAGTTTACAACCGCCAGCTTTTGACCATCTGTTTTTGGTCAAAAAAAGGTCGCAAATGAAAATCAATGACCTTTCAGGGACCAATAGTGAGGGTCACAAGTTGACATATTTCTTGTAGTGTATTGACGGCCCATACGTTCTTGGGCTCCTTTTTGGCCCTCGATTACTTCCGGCCCATTACTGGCCTGTTCCCCTAATGGGCCAAATTCGGCCCATGGCAAGAGTCGGCCCGTTACTGGCCTGTTCCCCTAATGGGCCAAATTCGGCCCATGGCAAGAGTCGGCCCGTTACTGGCCTGTTACCCTAATGCGCCAAATTCGGCCCATGGCAAGAGTCGGCCCGTTTCTGGCATGTTAACCCGTTGCGCCGTTTCCAGCCCGGCCTATATTCTGGCCCATTAACGACCCGTTATGCCTGTGACAGAATTAAGCCTTTGCTGTCCTACGGCCTGTTACCGTGCTGGGCCGATACAAATTATGCCCGATTACGGCCCATGTAGACCCATTTATTTGACGGCCCGAGGCCCACCGATTACAGGCCCATTTATCGACGGCCCGTAGGAGACCCATGGATCCTACGGCCCGTATATGGCCCATGGTAGTTGCGGCCACTAGCAAACCAGGGAAAAAGAAGACTAGGAAATAAATAAGGCCGAAACTAATGCTAGGCTATTAAGGCGATTGCACAGACTACATCCACTCGGCATCAAAGATCGCCACCAGTGCAAATATAGGGAACACCCTACACTATACAAAAATGGCTTGTTGTTTTCTTCAGCCAGTTGGTGCATGTTAAGAATAAATTTTGTATCGCACCAAAACAAATTACAACTATATAACAAAAGGAAGGTTGGCATAAAACTTAATAGTCTAGCAGATAAATGCACCACCAGAAGTTCAGAAGCTCAGTTCATTTGACCTGACTGTTACGTTTTCATGCTGTATTGTCCGATGGAGCACCATAACCCTCGCCTTCATTTCCCCTAGGCTCCTGAACAATATAGCAAATGTCTGATAGTCTGGTTTCAAAACCATGCATATCTTGACGACATTGAGCAATGTTTCTCCTTGTTTCACAAAGGGTCTCTGTTAGGGAATGGACTTGTGTCTGGAGCGCAGATAAAACATTGCTTTGAGCTTGCATATCTTGATCATGAGGCAGTTTGGATGATATTGCCTTAACAACCAACCCAGTATTACACAGGAATGTGCTTTTGGCACTGTTAGTGGACAGGTACTGACCCACTGCAGCAAGAGCTGACATTGCAGTTATAGTTGCCTCGCCACCTTCAGAAGGTGGCGGTTCCACCATTTTTTCCATAGCTCGCTGAAAGGCTGAGGTTTTACATTAGTAGTACCAGAACAGAAGATATTAAGGAGGCAGCAAAACCAAAGAAAATAGCTTTGGTCTATATACAGAACTTATTCTGGTGAACCCATGTAAAATATTAGTTGTATTTTATTGCAAAGTACATAATAAAACCAGGTTCCAAACATATGACCATGTACCATCGCTAATGTATTGTCTATTTCTTCACATTGTATTGAGGGCTAAGGATGAAGAGACGAAGTTTATAATACGGTAAGCATAGTATGACATCATTCATATCACAAAACAACTGAGAACAGACAAACAGGCAATTGTAATGTTGTGTGGGCAAGTCCAGCACGGAACTAGATTATGGGTCAAGATCAAAGGAACATCACTCCTCTCTTTTAAACCTTGTAAAGTGCAATGATACGCTAAGACAATTGTGTATAAAATTGAAAAGAGTAATAAACATTGGCTGCAAACCATGCAGTTCAAGGCACAAGTCAGAGTAAGTAGTAGTTAAAAGGCATGAGGATTAAGGACTTACAACAGCGGCTTTGACTGGTGTAGTCATGCCCTTATTCTTGCTGGTGTGACAGTCCTTGAAGATTTCCACAACATTTGGTTCAGGTACTTTTTGGTCCTTGCGGGCTTTCCTTTGCATTTCGAACAAGTCAATATAGATCTGATAATATGGTACAGCGAAAAGAGTGAAACATCAGCTAATTACAAGAGCCTCGCAGTGTGCAATATAGCTACGAGATCCTGTCGTCTGTTGGAATTTCACTTTCGTACGGTTGGCCTTGTTCTTTGAACAGTTCACCTACAAGAAGATAGATTTGTGTGGCACATGCGTAAATAGGACTTCAACATGTGATCTGATCACATATATATAATGTACCTGATACTTCGGATCAGACCAGTGTTTAACAAGGCCCCTCCAGTCTTCATCCGATATATTTTCCACTGGAGATGTTTGGGAAAGTTCATTGTTAGCCTTGCCTTCAAAGTGAGTTTTCCTCAAGTTATACCGATACTGTCGCAGAGCAGACTTGAAAACATGGGTGCAAGCTTGTCTGGTTGCATCATCTTGGCTATCCAACTTGAACCTCATCTGTTGAAAATTATGGGAGTCTCATTATCAGCAACCTAGAAAGTATGGGACAGAGCAAGACGATATTACTAGTTTCCATACATAACCATACTTACAGATAAATGGTCGAGGAAGGTGTTGAACTGGGTTTCGTCTTTGTCATTCCTGTACTGAATCCATGTTGGGAGGATACGTACATGACACCTAACGGCAACCGCTGCCTCTGATACTAACTTGGCTGACTCTGTAGCATCACGTGGCCTTTTTAAACCTGCCTCAAAACGGATCTCCATTCTTCCTCCTCTAGATTTAGTTAACCTATCGAGCATTATCCCTGATGTTTGTTTCCTCTTGCGCCTAGGTGCTAGTCCAACAACGAACATAGGAAGTGTTAGTGTACAACAAACTATGAGACTACATATAAAGAAGCATGCAACTGTAACTTGACTCTAGCAACTACCTTCTTGCTGTTGAAGCTCACAAGGTTCATCTGATATTGCCAACTCGTCTTGTGTCAAGAGTGCTTGGGAAGTAGTGTCAGGTGGCAAGGGAGCTTGGGAACGTGCTGCTAGCTCAGTTGAGGCACGAGTAAGTCGTGCAGCTGGTAGTACTATGGTAGGTGTTGCAAGAACTAGGGCTGTCTCTGCTTGTTTGGTGGCAGCTATTTGTTTCTGTTTGGCTTTTTTGCAACTCGGGTAGCATGGGATGCCGTGTTTGTAGAATTTTCTGCTGGACTTTGACCTTCTATTGCACCATCAGTACCAGCATAATCTGCAGGATTCATCCGCTTCTCATTCCCTGCCATTCTATGTTTCTTCCTCTTTCTCTGTGCCATGTTAAGTCAAGCCGGCAAGAAAAACGAATAGCAATTTAGTTCTTCAGAACAAATTGATGTGTGATGCAGATGAACTGAACTTTGATGTTAGACAACCACATGATAGGAGGATGTAATATGTATGAAAAACAGGACGAAAGAGATAACCAGAACTATGATGTGTAAACTAAGAAGAAGATATTTCACCAAATTAGAAGCAATGCAATGGAAGGTAGACACCATATGAAAGATGCTACAAATATCGCTCTGCCAAGTGAACAGTGTCTCATCATAAATGGCGTTTAAACAAATGTGAAGCAGTACAAGAAATAAATCATATGCAAGATGCAAACAACATCACACTACCATGTTAGAGGTCTCTCGTCATTAATGTCATTGCATATTCACAGCTTATGATGCGTAAACTAAGGAGAAGTCATTTCAACAAATTAGAAGCAATGAAAGCTAGACACCATATGAAAGATGCAACGAATATCACTCTACCAAGTTAAAACTGTCTCGTCATAAGTGTCATTTCAACAAATTAGTAGTACAAGCTAGAAAAGAATGTGAGATGTAACCTATATCACACTCCGAAGTCAAACGTGTCTTATGATAAGTGATTGTTGCAGGTTACACAACAGTAGTAATTTGATGTAAGAACATGGTGTGATAGATAGATATTGTATGTTATAGAAACAGGAACACGTGTCTTATTCAAGTATAATGTGTAAAGTAAGCAGATGGAATTCAACAAAATTAGAAGCAATACAAGCTAGACATCACACATAACATGCAACCACATATAACAGTGCCAAGTTAGAGGGAGCACCGGTGATGCTGCACTAGGGGAGACGTGCTCATCATAAACACAGCTTTGTTGAGTGTCTATGCATGTGTTGTCTTGGAAATCATCTTGGGGTGTGGAGGAGTAGAAACTATAGAGGCCCTCCGTTCGGAAGGAGCACCTTTATCCGCTGCCTTGCTAACTTCCTTCTGCTTTATTTCTTTTGAATTGTCAAGTAAAACCGACAAGAAAAAGCAATAAAATTCTCTCTTCAGAACTCATTCATGCATGATACTGACAATCACTACTTTGATGTAAGGCAAACACATGATACCAGGATGGAATATGTACGAAAAACAGGACGACATGGCATGTTCACAACTGTTTGTGTAAACTAAGCAGAAACCATTCCAGCAAATAAGAAGCAATGCAAGCTAGAGACCACATGAAAGATGCAACCAATATGACTCTGCCAAGTTAAAAGCATCCCATCATAAATGGAATTTCAACAAATTAGAAGCAGCGCATGCTATAAATCATATGAAAGATGCAACTAATATCGCACTGCATATACTAAAGGTGTCTCGTCATGTTGATTGATGCGGGATACAAAAAAAAATAGTTTTATGTAAGGACATGCTTAATAGACAGATGTACTATGTACTAAATACAGGAAGGCATGTCACATTAACAGGTATAATGTATAAGCTAAGCAGACTAGCACATGCAGTTTAACCAGATTGGAAGAATTACAATCTAGACGCCATATGCAACATGCAACCACATATCATGCTGCCAAGTTAGAGCAAGCACCTGCGATGCTAGTGTAGGGGAAATGATGTAATCAACTACAGAGCTACGTTCACTATCTTCATCTAGCATTTCTGTTTCTTGAGAATCATGTCGGGAGGCTGACGCTGCATTCTTTAAATGAGGAGTAGTCCCCTTGCCTGCCTGCCTCGTCATAAGTGATTGATGAGGGATACACAAGAACATTAGTTTGATGTAAGAACATGGTTAATACACAGATGTACTAGTATGTACCAAAAACAGAAAGGCATGTCATATTCAAAGGTATAATGTGTAAGCTAAGAAGATGCAATTTAACCAAATTGGAAGCAATACAAGCTAGACATCCGGCTGGAGTGGTGAGCATGATCATCTAGGACCTGAGAGCCTGGTGGGAGGCGGGCTGCTTCGCCACCATCGCAGCTTTTTAGTTGGCTTCTAGGTGATGCCTATCTTTGCTGGGCTTGTCACTGGCTCGACCAGTGCCCTGACTAGCTATTTGTCTTCTGGTGCTCACATGATGGTGGTTCATGTAAAAAATATCTTTCCTTATCTTACGGACTTCGGCCTTTCGAATACAAGCTAGACACCATATGGAACATGCAACCACATATGACACCGCGAAGTTAAAGCAAGCACCTGGGATGGTGGTTCATTGCGAGCGAGGTCATCAACTCCAGAGCTAGGTTTACCGTCTCCATCTGCTGACACTGCACCCTTTATAGCGCTGTAACGTGTCTTGCCTACCCACACACGAAGCTGGAGCGACTTCTCTCTTTTCTTTTTGGCTTCTCTCATGGCAGCAGAGTCTGAAATACCCTTGCATAAAAACACAATAGTGAGAGTAAGGGTGAAGTGTGTGCAGAACTAGTGCACCGTAAAAGTAGCAGATAGCAGGTGGCTGAAAAATAAATGACAGGAGACATATGATAGCTCTACAACATTGCATGGCAAAAAAATTGGATTCTACTCCGTATGATTTTGTAATATATGAGCACAGGAAATGCAGGTACTCCTCCAGCACACCACCACATGTGGTCATACCTAAGATAACAGTCGACTGAAAATAAATAGGTCAGTCGATTTTTTGAATGAACCGTCCGATCTATAAGGAACGGGCAGATGGCCTTCGTCTACCTCCCGCCAGTCACTGTTGATGATCTTTCTTGAACCGCCAGCGACCACCGGCCCAGACCCCTGCCTCCGCCGCCCTGCCCTCCCATCGACCTCACACCACCGCCGTGCTTGGGAGCGCCCCCAGGCCATCCCTTTAATCCCGGCCGACCTCCAGATCGGGCGCCAGTAGCTCTAGGCCGCACACGCCCCTAAGATAAACACCAAGGCGCTGCTTCCCCGGCGTAATAGGCGTACTAGTGCCTGTTACGCCGGGGAATGCTTCCGTTAATTGGGAATCAACTGGCCAGAAATTGAAATTCAGGGGGGCGACGGACCTCTAGCTAAGGTGAAATAGTATATGAGGAGAAACCTTGTGCATCGCGAGTTACTAGGAACATCTAGTATTAAGAAGAAGCGATCAACAAGTGTCTTCTGTGGGATGAATACCGTGCAAGCACAGACGTAAGATTTGCACGAATAAGGGAAGAGGAGTACCTTTTTCGGTTGCCGGTGTGGTCACCTCCACATGTCGCGCCGATCTTCTTCTTTTTACCGGGGAAACCGATGTTCTGGAGGGTGCAGGCTTGGACGAACCCATGGCCAAATTGTTGACTGTGTTGCCGTGGCCGTATGTCGGCGGAGGGGAAGTAGATCCGAGGCGGGGAAGGACAGCGTAGCAGGAACAGCTCCGGTGCGGTGGAGGGTGGCGAAGTTGGAGCGGCAGCGGTGAGGCGGAGGACGGCGTGGTTGAACTGGCTCGGGTACGGACGGCTCGGCCTCGGCTTCATCTACTAGCCGGGGAGGGCGTTGCGGTTGAGGTTGCGGTGGACGACGACGTCGGGATATCGGCTCCGGTGTTATGGAGGAGGGCGGCGGTTGATGGGTGGGATGGGTTGGCGGACGGAGGACGCCGAGGTTTCGCGGCTGGTGGAGAGGTAGTTTCGGCGCCCACGGAGTACGAATGGGGAATTAGACGGGTGGGGGGGGACCATGTTTCGGTTTGGGACGCGCTTGTTTTTGGCTTTTTTGAACAGAAGATGGGACGCGCTTGTTTGAAATTTGGGGGAAGTACAAACTTTGCCCCCCTCTTAAATTTCGGACCTACTACGGGTCGGGGGTAGGATGGTAATCCCAGGTGTCCCAAATAGTGGGCAGGAGCGGTTTCGGCCGCGCGCATGTGTGCTTAGGCGGCCATTGTGTATGAATGTTTTTCGGATGCGGTTGCGTGGCGTCTAGATGAAGCTACAAACCTACCCCGGTTTAGACCTTTGGACGTCGGGCCGGTAGGTTTCACGGGTCGGAGTTATTAGAAAAGTAATTTCCTTGTACTACCAAACATTGGTCTCACGCGGTTTCGGGCGAGTAGAGGCTCTTTTGGCGCTTCGTTCGAAATTTTGAAACACAAGCATTCACGTTTAGAGTACTCTTGAACTATGAGGATTGACCTAAATAGACAACGTTATATTTGACCTTGTATGTTTGAAAACCTCATTAAATTATCCGCTTCTTTTTGAAATTTTGACACTTGAAAATCCTATAACTACGATTATTTTGGAATGGAGGAGCTAAATTTGAATCTATTTTGTACACGACTACATATGCTATTATGTACAAAATCAGAGCAAAGATTGGTGCCCCCATAATTTAGGTATGGTTTACAAATGCCATGATATCAAATTCAAATAATTGAATGGACTTCATGTTGAATTCGATTTTTTTAAACCACCTTAAGTTGAATTCAAATGTATGCTAGTTCATAGGTAGCTATTTATAATGTCCATTGTGTAACTTTCGTATGTATAATGTGCTTTACACACACAACATGAACTATACTCACGTTTATATTCGATTGCTAAAGCGATGCATTGTCTGGAGTTCAAAATACTAACTATGTGGATCAATTGTGTCGAATAATAACATAGACATGCTCAAATTCGATAGAATCTAGATGTCTGATGGATCAATGACCGCTCCTTACGCGAATTGCAAATATCATGATCCCATCCTAATATTTGGATACAATTTATATCTTTAATCAATGTGTAGAGCAGTCTTTTACGTGTAGTTTCACTCTCCATCGGTGGTCTCTCACACATGCTCACACACTCTCTCCCGAGGTGTCTTTCTCGCACACATGCTCTAGATATAACCCTCCCTCCCTCTCGTAACCATTTACAACTGTTTTCACTAACCTTTATCACAAGCACTCTTCCTCTCGCAAACATACACACGCACAATCCTCATCGACCCTTTCTATATACATGGACCTGCCTACGTGTCTCATGTACGCACATTATCTTTACGCCTGTCTCTCACGCATTGTCTCACACCTCTCTTCCTAATCGACGAGTATGATTCTAGCAGAGCATTCTGTAGGATGCCCCTTAAAGTTAGGTTGGATGAATAGTAATATCAGAGATAAAGGGGTTACCTTAGTCCGAGAACCTAGGGTTACAAATCCTAGCCGGCTTTGTCAGTGGACACAGAGTCCTTCACAATTCTGCTATCTTTGTCTTGTACGACTAGTCATCCATGGGTCTTCCTAAATGCGTCACGGGCCGACCAATGTGGCGCAGGACGGAACCGAACGAAGGGCCTCACCTCGACCCACCGGACCTCACGCGGTGACACACCCTCTGCCCCCACGTCTCATTATCTTCTCACACCCACACATACCAACACAAACACCACACACACAGAAAATTTCTCCTGGTGCCTCTATTCCCTCCCCCCTTGCATATACACACTCAAGGGAATGGAATCTCTTGTCGTGACGTCATATTCGTCTCTCTCTCTAGACCACTCTCATTTCTCGTGCTATCTCTCCCACGCCCCCCCCCCGTCGGCCCCTCTATCCATGCCTCTCTCGAATACGTAATACACACACATACCTCTCTAGGCCCCGCCAAATGCATCAACTACACATTCACACATGTTACATCACGTACCCCATTGATCTAAAAAGCCCTCTCTTCACGTTTATTTCGCATACAACATTCCTTTTGAATAAAGTGTGGCCAAAAAATTATTTTAGAGTTTCTACATATATACAACATTACAAAGTTATATGGAGGAGTACGAACGCTAATTTGCATTGCATGGTGCCCACAATGATATTTATTCCGCACTGTGAATTTGTATATTTTTATACTATATACAAAGTTAGTCATAATAAAGAGAAACGAAGAGCATCTCTCTCTCCATCGCATACCCCCCTGTACGCCCCTTTCACGTATGCACACAAAACTATCTCCAGGTCCTCTAAAAGTAAGCCCCCAGAAAATTCACGCATGTTTCATCTTTCTCTCGCGATATATGCAATGACGATCATTGTATTTGAAGCGAAAGCACGATACGTACATTGGACTTCAGAATCCACTCATTACGGTCACCATTTACGTTTAGTGGTTATTATACAGTCACGGGCTCACCGTACAACTCTGTATTTGCTCATGACATGACTAGTTGACCAGTTAAACGCTCCACGTGGCACCTCTAGTGTTGCATCACATTATCTCACTACCATCGTGCCCACCTGTCGACTTGTATCTACTCTACATCTACACTCTTATAAAATACATAAAATACACTCTTATAAAAAACAGAGTTGGTGATGATGGTGTGCCTGCCATCCTGCAATATAGGCCGTCCGATTTATATTTGACGGGTAGGAAAGAAACTATGGCAATTTTGCAAAAAGGTACCCACACACCTCTCCACATTTGCAAATAAGGCCTTCCCTCGTTCATCCTTTTCTCTCAAGATAAACAAGTCATACAAATGCATCTTGATGTTACGTGCAACGCACGGGCATCTTGCTAGTAAGAATGAAAACAAACGACAAAAAAATATTTGGACGGTGGTTCGAAGTCATGACCGCGGGCACAGCGGACAAGGTGGCCTTGTATTGGTATGCTGAGCCGTCTGTTTTAACACACATGAGCTGGTGTGGTGATTATACACACACGCACGCATGCACACGAACTGCATCCATGCAACACTCACACAAACACATGCACCCACGCACGCACGCAACACTCACACGTACACACGCAGCCACGCACGCACGCAACACTCACACGCACACACGCACGCATGCATGCACACACCAGTACACCACACGACCAACACACACTCTCACGCTCAAGTGCTCAACCTACACGTGCATGCGCACACATCAGGCCCTGACAGACACATACACAACCAGGTGATTCCCCGGCACGGGTTGGAGCCTTGTCGCGCCTGCGTAAATTTGTGTTTATCTGACCTTTTGCCTATGCGAACTGACAGGTGGGACCCACAAGGAACGTGGTCAATTTAACTAGTCAACATGGCGCCACGCAGACTATTTGGCCGGTCAACAGAGTGCAATCCGATGCTGAACTGGCAAGTGCCGTAATCACCGCAAAACGTATATAGTGACCGTAATCAGCTTATTCTGAAGTTCGGTGACCGTATTACGCTTTTCTCTCTGTAGGCCCTCCAAAACTACATCTCTACACGTTCTCGCATGTTACATCTAACAACTATGCAATACAGCACTACTACTACACTCTAACACAATAAATCATATGTGTTTTTAGTTTTACTAGATATATTGTTACTTATAATTATTCAGTTTGCATACATTAAAATTGCCTTTGAAATGTATGGCCAGTATCATCTACCGCGCGGGAAAAATCCCGCCCTTTCCTGTTTAATCGGGTTTGTATCGATGGATCGTGCGAAACAGCAAAACTATAGTACTATACAGTACTACAAGTGACAGTTCACTGGGTTGTCGTGTCGTCTACTCCTCCGTCGTAAGAGTGGAGCGCTCGCTTTCATAAATCTTCTAGTCCCTTTCGCCGACATGTGGGACATCAAGCTACCGGGTCCACGTGCCATACTGGAATACAGTGCAGAGCAGCCAGGGTGAAGCACCCCAGTCATGGCGCCGGCGTAGTAATGAGCAATGAGGCGTCAAATCACAAAGCTGCACCTTTCCCGCAGTTAAGTTGGAGGGACGAAGCAACCATCATTTCACTCGTTGCTGAATCCGCTTCTCCCTCATCTTCTTCAACTTAACCACATGTTGCTTCTGCCGTTGTTTTGCCTCATGTGGGACGCGGATCGGCTTGGTAAAGCACTGACACGTGGGACCGCATGTTAGCAAACCGCCAGGACAACGTCCTCCGAAACTAAGAAGCCTAATACTAGACTTACAAAGGGCAACGTAGCTGCTACGTATACTTTCCATCTAATCTATATATGCCCCCCTGATTTTCAGGTGGAGTGGGCCTAATCCTCTCCTTTAATCCAATCAAATAGTCCCACGTCACATCAGTTCGTAACTTTACGTAAACCATTACGTGGATGTAGCATTGCTCAAATAAGAAACCTCCCCCGCCATCCGCGCGGCAAAATCACCTCCTTTTTACTAATCTTGATTCTATAATTTTTTAGATCAATATAATTGAGATTTGTATAGATAGCACACAGGAGCAAAACCAAGTGGTACGGTTAAGGGCATCCACAATGTGTAGCCAAATGTGAAAATAGCTTTTGGCATCGTGGGAACCATTGTGGACGGTGTTGCCAAAGCCAAAAAGATGGAACCGAAGCTCCCTGATTGATTGATTGAAGGAATAGAAAAATGCAACGTCTCTCCTCTTTCTCCCATGCTTGGACGCATGTAGTACAGTATAGAGCACAGAGTCTACTCCCCTGTCCCTTCTATCACAAATCACAAAGCAGTGAGGCGTCAAATCACAAAAGCACGGACGAAGCAACCATCATTTCACTCTTCGCTGACTCCGCTTCTCCATCGTCTTCTTCGAGAAACCATCTCACCGCACTAGTTGAGGATTTGTATCGATTAAATCCCGCGAAGGAAACCCCGCCTTTCTTTTTTAACACTAGTACTCCTAGTACGTACGTACTTATTCCTGTTTGGGTCTAGGCCTTGCATTGCCAAACTTCGCCACACATTTTTGCCAAGCTTGCCTAAAGTTTTCAAAATGAGAAGGAGGTACACTGCGCACGGCTGTCGCGGTCGCACCGCACCCTCACACGGTCGCTCCTGCACGCCCGGGTCGCACCGCACCCTCACATAGTCGCTCCTGCACGCCGCAAACCCAACCAAGGGAACGCACCCTCACTGACACGTGCTGTCGCATGTGAACAAACCAAACTCAGCCATCCTATCGCTTGACACATAATTTTTCGTTCATAGAGTATGTTTATCCTAACCGCATGCTTGGGGAGTATCCGTACGGCCCGTGCGGTGGTCTGTTGGGGAAGAAGAAGAGGTGAGGAAGAAGGAAAGAAGGGTTAGGGAGACGTAGGATATTCATCCAACCGCCTGAAATGGTAGACTGACCCAAGTCAGGCGACTTGCATAACAAATATATGTTTTTACACAGGCAAAAGATCCATAAAAACAACAACATAAAGAAAAACTATCACTGCTCGCGAAAGAGATGCCCGTCGCTTGCTGCCGGGACAGCGTCGCTGCGACGTGTGTCTCCGCACCGTGGTTGTCCTCGGCCTCCAGCTACTCGTTCAAGCGGAGCGTGCGGGCGCTCTGCACGGACGAGAGCACAGCCCGGTTCAAGTCGAGGACGTCCGGTTCCGCCTGCAGGAGGGCCTCGATGGCAGCAGGCATCCGCGCGCTCCGCGTCGAGTCGAGCCTCCGCCGCCCGGTTCAAGTCCAGGACGTCCGGTTCCGCCTGCAGGAGGGCGTCGATGAGAGCGGCATCCGCGCGCTCTGCGTCGAGTCGAGCCTCTGCCACCCGGTTCATGTCCAGGACGTCCGGTTCCGCCTGCAGGCGGGCCTCGATGGCAGCGGCATCCGCGCGCTCCGCCTCAAGTTGAGCCTCCGCCGCCCGGTTCACATCCACGAATCCGATTCCGCCTGCAGGAGAGCCTCGATGGCAGTGGCATGCGCGCGCTCCGCGTCGAGTTGAGCCTCTGCCTCCCGGTCCTCCTTTAGTATTGCCATGTTGAACCGCTGGTCCGCCTGCACCATGGGGGACTCGGACGCCGGCACGAAGTCGACGTCCATCGTCTCATACCCATCGGGGGCCTTCTGCGCTGCGACCTCCGCCATGAACATTGGATCGGCTTCCTCCTCCTCGTAGCTTGGCTCCAGAGAACTCGGGGATTGGCCCGCCGCAAAGCGAGCTTGGGAACGGAGGTCTGTAGCGCCGACCGCCGCCGCAATTTCTGCGCGGCGCTCCGGCGTCAGCATCTTGTAGTAAGTGATCTTGCGGCGCACCATGGCTTTCCGGCGAACTAGGGGACGCTTGATGCGGGCTAGGGGATCGAAAGGTGGGGGAATGGGCTGGAGATTTGGTGTGGTTTTAGGGCAGTGGCTGGCATAGGTCGAGCAGCGAAGGTTCTGGTGTGAATAGTGGTTCCGGTGACGACCGATCAATCGGTTTTGACTGTACATCACTCTTGTCGCGTTCGCGTTGTAGCCCGGCACGCTGGACCCTCCACGTCGATCACCGAATGGAACGCGCTTTGTCTTGCGTTTTCGCTCGCTTGTGGGACAGCAGTTGAGAGCAAACCGACGTCCCTCCCCCTCCCCCGCCCGCGTCATTTATTATACCACCACTCCCTCCATTTTATGCGGAGTAAATAAAAACAGAGGGAGTATACTACGGATGAGGATCCCCTGACATGGCCGAACCCATTGAGTAACTGACATGCGGGGCCTAGCAAGCATGGGGTCCGCCAGTAAGTGACCGAAAGGGAGGGTAAGGCAGGGATACCTACGTCAGAGGATCCACTTCCACTATACTTCTTTGACCAAATGTTAGAGTAATAATATATGACATGCAACTTACACAAATGTTAGAGTAATAATATATGACATGCAACTTACACAAAGCATACAGGGTCTAATGCGTTTTTCGAGGCTAACTTTGACCAAATGTTAGAGTAATAATATATGACGTGCAACTTACACAAAGCATACGGTCAAATTCGTATGTGAAAGGAGTTTCCAATGATATAATTTTCACAATATACATCTCATGTACTATTAATCTTGTCAATAGTCAAATTGGAAACCATCTCGAGTACAAATCTAGGAGTACGTACGAATCTAACAATATTGATTGGGCGTTGTTGAATGTTGATACCTTTTTGATCAAAGTAGAGATACTTTGACTACACATAAAACTTATATGTACACTAGAAAGGATAGGGGGAGTATATTGTACGTTCAAAAACGAAACAAACATTGAATACCCTTTATATATGATTTGCGGATGCTATGATCACCGGTTTAAAATTTTGAATCCGCCTTAGGTATCACGTGCCCCCACTCGTTCCCTCTCGATTTCATCTCGGGGTCCGGAGATCTATTGAAAGAGGACTAGGGTGGGTACATGCGAATGATACTCGGCGGAATGTTCAAATGAGAAGTGCGGGAGGATGGACTCGACTGGAGGGCGACATGATCGATGGAGAAGAGGGTTGGAGAGGAATGAGAAATAAGCAAACACCACATGATTATACTTGAACAGCTCAAATAAACAATAAGTTGTCTCGCTTGGCCTACATAGTGAAAGGCCTAATGCGCAACGCGGAGCACTGACGCTCGAATATGGCCGGGAAAACAGGGAGACATGTGGGGCACACCCGTCGGGACGACGTAGCGCAGACTAGTCCAATGGAGGAGCTGGCCCACGACTTCCTCGCCACCGAGAACCGTTCATGTGGGTCGTTGGGGCCAACAACGGGGCGCAGCTCCAGCACCGCCTCTGGACACGGCGACCGCGGTGAGCGACACGCTCATATCGTCGCTAGACACGGTCGGTTTCAGTGTGCCGAGGGTGGCGTTAGTGCTGTGGCACGACCAATGGTATGTTTGGTTTGTGCCCAAGGTTGCCCCATCAAAGCATTGGGTAGCCAAAATTTTGGTTGAGGTATTGGTTGCCCATGATTTGGCCCACATTGGCAAGAAAAATGAACTAGAGTTGGCTAGAGTTCATTGGCATGCCAAAGAAATGGCAACCATCCAAACAAAGACCAATCTTTGGGTCATGAACAAAATTTTGGTTGAGGTATTGGTTGCCCATGATTTGGCCAACATTGGCAAGAAAAATTAACTAGAGTTGGCTAGAGTTCATTAGCATGCCAAAAAAATGGCAACCATCCAAACAAAGACCAATCTTTGGGTCATGACCAAAATTTTGGTAAGGTGCACTTTGGCCACAATCCAAACACACCCCAACACCCGGCTCGTCGAGGATGCATGGGGCGCCGCGATGCGTCCGCGGACTGGTGTAGCGCGGCCAACTGCATCCTCTGGACCTAAGACCATGCCGGGTCGTCTTGCTTTTTCAATGACATGAGGGGATGCATGTGAGCAAAGGGCATTTCCAACGTTGCCACGACCGCAGCTGACTACCCTGGCACACCAAAACCCTCGTCCCTCGCGCCGTCGCGCGGTGCGTTCCCAGCCGGCGCCAGCTGCCCGCATTCATGCCGTCCGTTGGTATGTCGTCGTTAAGAGGCTCGGTGCCCGAGGAACCAACTCCGGCGACTTAATGACGCACCCGGACGCTTGGCCTCACCGGAATGCGCTACTTAAAGCGGCAACGCCCAGCTAACCTCCACACCATAGCGCATCGTCCTCCTACCTGGCACCACATCCGCCATGACTGCAAGTGCGAACGCTCTGCGGGAGAGCTTGTCTTCGGGGATGAAGCTCGAGGTCGCCGCCCTCGCTCAAGTCGCCTCTCGCGACGCAATAGCGGCGTAGCCGTACGCGGACGCGACCGCACAAGCGGTGGCCACGCTGGCGGCCGACGACGGGAGCACTGTCAGCCACGCGTCCTACTTGCCACCGTCCAACGTCCGGCACTGCCGAGGTCGGGGACTCCTCCGAGGATGAGTTGGGCATGGGAGGTGGCAGGGCATGGTGTGCCAACTGGCCGGTCCGTATCCCGTGTTCTACTCTTCCTCGCCGGAGACCGCACCTTCACTTCACGGGTCTTGAACCCCGCCCCTGTACATAGAGATCGCAGATGGAGGACGTCGGTCGCCGCCGTAGAATAGGTTTAGGGTCGGGTTTCTTTTATTTTTCTGTCCTACAAAAGTTCGAAATGTAATGAAAATCTGCCGTGTTTGCATTAATCTCGGCCGGTGTATATGAACTTTCACAATAATATACATATTGTAGGAGTACTAGCAAGATGCCCGTGCGTTGCACGAAAGATCAAGATCTTGTGGGAGAAAAGGATGAACGAGGGAAAGCCTTATCTGCAAATGTGGAGAGGAGTGCGGGTAAATTGTCATAGTTTCCTTCCTATCCGTTAGATATAGATCGGACGACCTATATTGCAGGATGACAGGCACACCATCATCACCAACTCTGCTTTTTATTGAACCGAGACAAATCTAACATGCGAAGTAAAATAAACACATAGGGTATATACATACACAAATTATCTTAGGCACTCCAATAGTACGTCCACTACACATTCACGCATTACACATCTTTCTACATCTACGGGAACCTACGAAAGGGTTAACGTAAATTGCCTCTCTCTCTCCTCCCCTGATTTTCATGGTGGTGGGCCCCTCCCTCCCCCCAATCTACAATCAACAGCTCACATGTTTCACATTACGTTAATTACGTAACTGGGATTACGTAGGTGTAGCATTACTCGTCCTAAAAAACCCAACTAAGCCAACCTCCCAGCATATCGCGCGGGAAAAGACCCGGCAGCGCCGTTTTAGTCGGGATTACCGGATTACTAGTAGTAGTATCGATGGATCGCGCGAAGCAACAAATTTTTTTTAGAGGACAAAGCACCTAGTTTAAAAGGAAAAAAGGCGGTACACTCACAACACTCCTGTCGCGGTCGCATTGCACCCCACACACGTTCGGTCCTGCACACGGCTCACGCAAACGGAACGCGCTTCGGCTTGCCTCTTCACTGACACGTGGGACTGCACTTGGAGAAACCGACCATGCGCCAAACTCCCCCCGCCCACCGCGCGAAAATCCTCCCCCCCCTCCCACACGCAAAAATTCCCCCCAAATCCGACTAAACCGCCCTTCGGCCAACTAGCCAATAATATTCCCGAAACCCCCTCCCCCTTGTCCCTTTCCACTCCATTCGCTCCGCCAAAGCCGCCCTACCCGCCGCGTCGATACGTCAGCGCCGCGGTTCGGCGATCCTCTCGCTCCCACAGTACGCTCTCGTAGACTTCCGTCCTCTAGCCGCGCCGCCACCTCTGGCTACGTTCTTGTGGAGCCGCACGGCGGTCAGTGCCGCCACCGCTGGCGACGTTCGTGTGGAGACGCACGGCGGTCAGCTTCTCCCATGGTATGTGCATTCTAGACTGAGGCCCCGTTCATGTCGGTGTAGCGCTGAATGTTAGCTGATAGACGCTGTTAATCTCACTGTTTGCCGAAGTAGTTTACTGTCAATATGCTCTGCTTAAGAAGCTTCCTTGCCCTGTTCTGCACTCAATCTGCTTAGCTGAGATGGCATGCCAAGGCCGATTAGTTGCTAAAATATCCTGCCATATATTTATTGTGACGTAGATTGCCATGGTCTAGTAGCCAATATGTTAGGTGAAATAGCTCTACACCATTTTATACTCGATCTTTGTTGCTGCGATGGCCTTCGATAGTTCGATGGCTGTGTGCTCGGCCTCACTGACTACTGAAACAGCCTGCCATAATTTGGCACTCAAATCTGTTTGCTGAATTAGCTTTACATATATTTCGTTACTTAGATCTGCTCGTCCAAATATCTTGCCATAGCTTTAGACATCGACCTAGGTATTTTTTCTGGACTTCATAAAAAAGCATATATGTTTTTCCTGTAATATCTAGTAGAAGAACTAATTTGTATGTCTAACAGATGGACATGACTTGGATAACTTCTGCTCGAAGATTCTCCGCTGCATATGTCGAGGGGGTTGAAAACTTCATGAACTTTATCAGAGCTGAGTACGGTGGTCCGAAATTAGATGTGCTCTGCCCGTGTAGCAGTTGTATGAATTCAGTTACAAGACCCCAGTCAACTGTGCAAAATCATCTACACTTGTATGGGATGTCGGTCACATATACTAGGTGGGTTCATCATGGTGAAGCTGTGAACGTAATGTTATTGACTACGTGGAAGTAGCAGATCACCATCTTGATCTGCCTGATGCTCAGGTGGAAGAGGAGGAGGAGGTGGTGGTGGCGGAGCTAGTTAGTTTGACCAACATTGAAACAATGCTACGAAATGCTCGTGCATTCCGTGAACTTTCACCCGCAGAAGAAAAACGGTGGGCGCGCATGTTGGAATAATGCAACGTTGCTGTCACCCCAGGAAATAAGCTGTCAGTATTCTCAGCTATGGTCACCTTTCTTCAGGTGAAGACATCTGAGCGGATGACCAACAAATCATTCGATGCGATGTTGGCTGCTTTCCGCGAATCTTTCCCAGATGCGTCTGAGCTGCCACACACCTACAGTAAAATGAATAATTTCCTTCGTGTAGTTGGAATTGGATATGATATGATCCATGTTTGTAAGAATAATTGTGTTCTGTTCCGGAAGGATTATGCCAACTTAAGTGAATGCCCGAAATGCAGATCATCAAGATGGAAAGATGGCGATGCTGTGAAGAGGATTCCTCATAATGTTCTGAGGCATTTTCCAATTATACCAAGATTGCAGAGGTTGTTTCATGATGCTGAAACAAGAGAGGATGTACTGTGGCATTCTAGGAACCAGGAGTACAGAGATCAGAATGTAACGAAACATCCATCTCATGGTAGTGAGTGGAAAAGCTTCAATGATAAACACAAAGAGTTTGTTGCTGACCCGAGACACATTAGACTTGGCTTAGCTTCAGATGGATTTAACCCATTTGGCCACCAGAGCGCCATATATAGCATGTGGCCAGTGCTTGTTATCCCTTACAACATGCCTCCAAATGTCTGCACCAAAGAATCAAACTACATGATGGCCTTGCTCATCCCAGGTCCAGAAAGTCCTGGAAAGGATTTTGATTTGTTCATGGAGCCTCTTGTGGAGGAACTTCAACAGCTATGGAAGGGTGTTCTCACTCGAGACCTATATAGCAGCCCACCAGCTGATTTCTTTCTGCGTGTTGTTATAATTTGGTGCATCCATGATTATCCGGCTTTGGGCACTATGTCAGGGCGAACGCCACATGGTTACAATGCATGTGTTCGTTGTGACAGGAATCCGCTGTCATACGCAATACTTAGCAAGATCTGTTACATTGGACACCGCCGTTTCCTTGCCAAGGACAAGCCGCATCCTAGAAAATACCAAAGACATGTGTTCAATGCAAAGCATGAAAACCGTGATGCGCCAAAGAGGCTCACCGCCGATGAGTTGCAAATGGAATTAGAGAAGGTCAGGCATATTACACAAGGAAACCATCCTGGTAGTGGTAGCGGGAAAAGGAAGCGTGGCAGGGTAGAAGAGAGATTATTGTTTACCCGCAGGTCCACATTGTGGGACTTTGAGTATTGGAAAGATTTGGATCTGCGGCATAATCTTGATGTGATGCACATCGAGAAAAATATATGTGACAGCATTATCGGCACACTTCTTAATATTGAAGGCAAGACGAAAGATACCTTAAAATCTAGGATTGATTTGACACACCTGGGTATCAGAAAGGATTTGCAGGTGCAAGATGAAGGTAAACCATGGGATATGGCACCAGCTGTGTACGTCTTGGACAAGGTAAAAAGAAAAGAATTCTGCGAGGTCCTGTCACGTGTGAGATTCCCACATGGATTTTCTTCCAACCCTGAAAGGAGAGTCAGTGCAGATGGAAACAAGGTACAAGGGTTGAAAACTCATGACTGCCACGTCCTACATAAAAGGGTTTTACCTGTTATCCTTAGAGGATTGGGCCGTCCTGACTTATACAGAGCAGTTGCAGAGTTGGGACAATTCTTCAGGGAACTCTGCAGTAGGAATATCAGGATAGATGCTTTGGAGCGTCTTAGAGACAAGATACCAACTATCCTATGCGACCTTGAGAAGATATATCCTCCAGCCTTCTTTGATGTGATGGTGCATTTGGCTGTTCATTTACCAGATGAGGCACTACTTAGAGGTCCAGTATAGTATGGCTGGATGTACCCTATTGAAAGGCGGCTAGGCACTTTCAAGGGCTATGTTAGGAACAGAGCTAGACCCGAGGGTTCCATTGCAGAGGCCTACATTGCTACAGAAGCGTTGACATTCTGCTCAAAATACATTGAAACAGCTGATCAGCTTAGCAAAGAGGTGGGTGAAGACAATCCCGGGCTCAATGTTTTCGATTATTCTGTTCGAGTTACAGGGAAGAGTCGACAAGAGGACAAACCTAAAGATTTGTACAAAATGGTTTGGTATGTGTTGAATAACTGTCCTGAGATACTACCCTATATCAAGTAAGTGCAGTACCGCAGCTTATACATCGTAATCTACTAAACTTGCAGCACATTCTTATATATTTAGATGTTTGACGCGATCACTATGTTGTGCAACATCTACAAAGAGGAGTTACTGCCGCAAAATCCAAGAAACATTGACAAACTGGTTATGGCAGGATTTGCGAAATGGTTCAAGAACCATGTAAGCTTTTGAAGTGCACTGTCAGTTTTTTTAATATATTGAGTACATAAGATGATCAGCTTGTCTATTTTCTAACCATAGGTTAAGAAGATGCTGGAGGATGGGCAGGCAGTTGATGATGCCCTTTACTCACTAGCAATGGGTCCTCATACTCGGGTAAGACATTATGAATCTTGCGTTGTTGGAGATGTGCGCTACAACACCCTTGCACGAGACGAAGGCAGGAAGACACAAAACAGTGCCATCATGAGCACGGATACGTATGACAAAGAGTCAACTGAAATGTATGCTAACATAACAGACATTGTTCAGTTGCAGTATATCTCCAGTTTCGAGGATCATCGGTATGTGGTTCTGTTGTGCTATCATTGGTATAACCTATTTTCCAGGATCGCAAAACCCAGAGCTGATGATTATTTCAAATCCATCAATGTCAAGGCGGCGTACCAGACCAACGAGCCTTTTATTTTGGCAAATCAAGCAACACAGATATTTTTCTTGGAAGACACATTTGCATGTAGCGATGATTGGAGAGTATTGCAAAGGTTTGAGCAGAGGAATTCGTTTAATGAAGTTGCACAACAAGATGATGCTTACACTGCTCCTGATGTACAAGATAACACAGATGTTCCTAATATCTTTGAGAACCATCACGTCAATGACGCCGGCGAAAAGATTGCCTGTCATGCTGTGGACATACAAGAGTTGATCAAGAAGAAGCCAACGTTCGAGGACGTTGAGGACGAAGAAGAAGATGACACCGTGGGGAATTACGATTCAGACTGATACACATGGCGAAGATGTTGACACTGCTGCTGCGGATGATGATTACATTGCTTTTGTCGTATTTGCTGTCAGAAGACGTTTTTTTATCTACTATGTGAAATTGTGTTTGCTATGACAACTGAAACCTGATGAACATGTTGTTTAGTATTTTGCTGTGAGAACATCACTTGTTATGTATGCTGATTTGTGTTTGGTGATTGTATGACAACTAAAACATGATGACATTGTTGTTTAGTTGTACTCATATTTGGCTGTGAAACTTTAATTTGATGACATAGTTTGCTGTTGGACTGCAATTTGCTCGACGTCTTCGAATGAGAACAAAGCTGACCCAACAGGGCCTCTGCTATTTATTTATTTATATGAGCAAAAGGGGATACCCCCTGATTTCCGTTAATAGAAATCATTAGATGTTCACAACACTACGCCCAGCCTGCTACACAGGTTTCATTCATTACTAGTTTCAGCAAAGTGTCATGTCATAGCCACGGAATACATCACGACTGCTACATACACTGCAAATAAAGAGACAATCATCCTACAGAGCACATCGATTTTGCCCATTATCTTCACAAGCTCTTTCATCTCATTGCTGTCAAGGCCGTTCAGCAGCTGTTGCTTGGCCATGATTAGAGGAACTGCATCTTTAACCTTCTGCTCTGCATCTTCCTCTTCTGCCGTTCCTTCAGTTACTTGTCCAACACCCCAACCTGCTAGTATTGGGATTCCTCGGCTAACCAAATAATCAGCGTAGTTGCATTCCCCCACATCAGCAACTTCCCAGAAATACAAATCACATGAATCTTCCCTTCTCTGCACGAATCAAATTGGAAGATCATCAACCAAACTATTAAAAAAAATCAGCAACTGAAAGCAGCAGAACAACACTTAAACATATTATTACCCCATGATTCGGGCATTTGTAGAAGACTCGGCCAAGGTTGCGGATTGTGGTTGAGACACGACGGATGACTCTGCGTGATTTGCAGTAGTGGCACCACACCAACGGCAGCGGGTTGCGATGAGAAATCGGCTGCGGTGCGTGTGCCGGTGGGGGTGTGATGAGACCCACAGGCGATGGTACGGGTGGCGACTTGGCGCATATCTGGTTGTTGCCTGCTGAAGAGCAGGTGGACGAGCAGCCAGCGGACATGGTTGCTGCGGCCAGAGCTTCTGATGCTAGGTAGAGTAAGTAGACAAGAGGAGAAGCGAACGTTGGATATGTCAGTTTCATTACTTGCATAGTAGCATAGCACCATATATAGTCATAGTCTAGGTTTGGATTCGAACCAGCTACAGGAGGGACCTCCTTGTTTAGCGGAAAAAATTATTTCTCCACCTGACAGCTGGGACCCACCGGCCGTATCTTCGCACGGAAGGAAGTGCCTCCTTGTTTTGCGAAAAAAATTATTCATCCCGTTGAAAGCTGGGACCCGTCAGATTAGGTGACTGACTTGTGGGCCTACTAAGCGGACATGTACGCACGGCTTTGTAAACTTAATCAACAAATGATTCTAGCAGCTGGACCGTTGGATGTTAATCCAACAGCCGTGCTCCTTCTTCCACCTCTGTTCTTGCTCCTGTCTCCCGTGGGCCACACCACGGCTGTGCTGCCGCGCACCCGAACCAGTGAAGTTTCCCACTCCTGTCCATCTACGACTCCACTGCCCCGTCTTCCCCATCTCCGGGTCGTTCCAGTCTGGGTGCGCTCGGCACGGTGTGGTCTACGTGGTCAACAACCGAGAGTCATCGAAAGATGACTGTATGTGAGAGGCTGACAATGGGGACGCACCACGCCCATGGACGCATGCATGCAACGGAACGCGGCGAGGTCAACATGGTCAAGGAACGACTTCCATCGGAAGTATACTGTACGTGGAGAGTCTCAGCTGGGTCCACGGCCGCAGCAAGTAAGTGCCTCCTTATTATGCGGAAAATAATGATTCCTCCAACTGACAGGAGGGACCCACTAGACGGGCCACCGTATTTTGTGAAAAAAAATGTTTGCCCCCTAACTGCTGGGACCCACCTGACGGGCCACCGTATTTCGCGAAAAAAACGTTCCCCCCGCTGTCAGCTCGGACCCACCGGAAGTGCCTCCTTATTACGCACAAAAAAATGAATACTCCCCCGGCTAGCTGGGACCCACCTTGGTGGGAGGCTGACTTGTGGGCCTACTAAGTTGACGGGGACGAAGGGCTTTGTCAACTTAGTCAATATGAACGATTCTAGCTCCAGTGACCGTACGATGTCCATCCAACGACGGTAGTGCTTCTTCAACCTCTGGTCTTCTTGCTCCAGCCGCCCAAAGCAGCACCGGTCGTGCCGCATGCTCCTACCTCCCATGGCCGGCTGTGCTGCCGCGGAGGCCTCACCGCCCCCTACTATTCCCACCGCTGGCCAGGCCCTGCGGCGACGGCAGCCTCACACAGCAGCCGAACCAGTGAACCCTCGTACTCCTCTCCGCGCGGGCTTCCACTACCGCGTCTTCCCCGGCTCCGCATCATCCCCTTCCTAGGCCTCGCCGTCGTCCACCGCCGTGGTGCTCTCCGCGCGGCGTGGTCAACGTGGTCAAGGAACGACTTCCATCAGAAGAGTACTGTACGTGGAGAGGCTGACAGCTGGGTCCACGGCCACAGCCCAGTTTTTTTGTGATTTGCCAAGTAAGTCGCTTTGTCAGGCCTGTTGGGCTGCAAATCTTTCAAGACGAGGAGAGCTTTCATTCGGGTGGTCGAGAAAATGGCCCATCAGTAATGAGAAATGGGCTGTACATTTTTAAAACACATCAAACCAGCAATTAGTTTCAAATATCTTTTTTTTATCATTTCGAGATTTTAAATTACATTATTTTTTATGCGTGGAGAATTTGTTGGATTTTATATTAATATACATTTATTTTTAAAATCAGTTTGAATGTGAGTCGAAATTTCGGGATTAAAAACAGTTCGGACCGCACCGAAATATGCAAAATTTCGTATAATTTTTTAACCGTGGCCACAATATGGGCTGTAATGCTAACAAAAAGAATATGGGCTCCAAAAAAACATTAATAATTAGCAAATGGTCTGTAAATTATTAGAAATAATGGCAGATGGGCTCTATGCTGTTTTCCACAGATTTGAGGCTTTCCTAAAAAAAAGGTTGACGCACAAGCAGTGACTGTTGGATGGCCATCCAATGGCCGTCGTGCTTCTTCAATATCTGCTCTTCCTGCTCCAGCCGCTCAAACAAGCGCCGGTGGGACTACCTGCTCCCTCCTCCCCACGGTCAGCTCTACTGCTGCGCAGGCCTCACCGCCCTACCGTACTCCCATCACTGGCCTAGCCATCCCTCTACTCACCCACACCTGCTGTTATTCTCCGGCGACGGCAGACGAACCAGTAAACCCTCGTACAGTCGTACTCCCCTCCGCGTGGGAAACAACTGCCGAGTCTTCCCTGCCTCCGTGTCGTTCCCTTCCTAGGCCTCGTCGTCGTCCATTGCCCTGGTGCTCTCGGCGCGGCCTGGTCAACGTGGTCAACGACCGACATGCATCTGAAGTGGACTGGACGTGGAGAGGCCGACAGCTGGGTCCACGGCCGCACGCAGGGAAATGCCTCATTATTACGCGCAAAATAATGATTCCTCCACCTAACATCAGGGACCCACCGAAAGGGCCTCTGTATTTCGCGAAAAAAACCTTACTGCCGCTGACAGCTCGGACCCACCAGCTATATCTTCGCACGCAAGGAAGTGCCTCCTTATTACGCACGAAAAAATGAATACTCCCCCTGTTAGCTGGGACCCAGTATAGTGGCAGGCTGACTTGTGGGCCTACTAAGTTGACGGGGACCGTACGATGTCCATCCAACGGCCGTAGTGCTTCTTCAACCTCTGGTCTTCTTGCTCCAGCCGCCCAAACCAGCGCCGGTCGTGCCTCGTGCTCCTGCCTCCCGTGGCCGGCTGTGATGCGAGGGAGGCCTCACCGCCCCCTACTACTCCCACCGTTGGCCAGGCCATCGCTCTACTCACCCACACCCCCTGTTATTCTGCGGCGACGACAGCCTCACACCACAGCGAACCAGTGAACCCTCGTACTCCTCTACGCATGGGCATCCACTGCCGCGTCTTCCCCGGCTCCGCGTCGTCCCCTTCCTAGGCCTCACCGTCGTCCACCGCCCTGGTGCTCTCAGCGCGGCGTGGTCAACGTGGTCAAGGAACGGCTTCCATCAGACGTGGACTGTACGTGGAGAGGCTGATAGCTGGGTCCACGGTCGCAGCAAGGAAGTGCCTCCTTATTACGTGCAAAATAATTATTCCTCCACCTGACAGCGGGGACCCACCGGACGGGCCACCGTATTTCACGAAAAAATGTTTGCCCCTGACTGCTGGGACCCACCAGCTACATCTTCGCACGCAAGGAAGTGCGTCCGGGCAAAAAAAACGATTCGCCCCCTGACTGCTGGGACCCACCAGCTAAATCTTCGCAGGCAAGGAAGTGCCTGACAGTCGGGACCCACCTGGTCGAAGCGTACGTAGCGTTGTCATTCTGGTCGTGAACGTGTACGTACATATATACTGGTGGATGTAGAGGCGCGCACGTGTCGTAGTAGAGGCGCGTACGTGTCGTAGTAGAGGCGCACACGTAGCATGTACACGTACGTACAGCGGCCAGGGTGCAAGAAAGAAAATACGGCCACGTATGTGTACATATGGGTGGGATCTCGAACGCCTACTCGCGCATATGTACGGCCAGGGCTCGTGTACATGGCTAGGTCGGAACGGAGAAACAGCGTCGTCGTCCTGTTCATGGGGAGGCAACGGAATGCATCGTGTTCATGGGGAGGGGTTGGCGTACCGCAAAACGGAGGAAACAAACCTCCTACGGTCGAAACGGGGGTCCTATTGATCGGGAGGAGTGTGGCGTACCGCAAAACGGAGGAAACGGACCTCCTACGGTCGAAACGGGGGTCCTGTTGATCGGGAGGGGTGTGGCGTACCGCAAAACGGAGGAA